>NC_143511.1:7975915-8275915 GCF_031878675.1 Megascapheus bottae | reverse complement strand
GAGGTAAAATTGCCCCAAATTACAGATAGGACGTGATTGCCCGTTATCTTGATCTTTGTCCTTGGAGCTGTCTGGTTAAACTGTGGTCAATTGACCATTGGAATGAAGACCAAAACAAGTTTCCCCACTAGGGAGAGAGATCACCTGTATTTTGGGCTGATTTCTTTAAGATAATAAGGCAATGCCCACTGGAGGTAGTATGCCTCCCACACAAGATGTATATCAGTGAACTTTCTCTTCCCAGGGTCCCAAGGTGATTGCAAAGTGACAGCAGCAGCAGAGAATAGCTCAAATCCAAGGACACAGACACAAATTTTTAGTTAATTCACAGGGCCTAGCAAAAGTATATACATGCTAGTCTTGGGACTTGCACCCATGGCCTGGGCACGATTGCTGATTTTTTTTTCTCTTAAGGTTAGTACTCTAACATTCGAGTCACAGCTCTACTTCTGGCTTTTTGGAGCTTAGCTGGAGTTAAAAATCTCATGTACTTTCCTTCCTGGACTGCCTTTGAACCATGATCCTCAGATCTCAGCCTCTTGAGTAGCTAGGATTATAGGCATGAGCCATTAGTGGCTCACTTTTTTCTATTTTATCTGAGATAGGTTTGCTATTTTTGTTGATCTTTTAAAGAACTACCTCTTTTCCTATTGTTCTTCTATTTATTTATTTAATTATTTTTTTTGCCAGTCCTAGGCTTGAACTCAGGGCCTGAGCACTGTCCTTGGACTTTCTCGAGGCTAGAGCTCTGCCACTTGAGCCTTTTTTTCCCTATGAATTTGGTATCGAAGAATCGAACTCCGGTCTTCCTGCATGCTAGGCAAGCACTCTACCACTAGGCCTAACTCCTGGCCCCTTCTGTTTATTTTTAATTTTTAAAAATTTTTTCCAGTCCTGGGGTTTAAACTCCAGGCCTGGGCACTGTCCCTGAGTTCTTTGCTCAAGGCTAGTGCTCTACCACTTTGAGCCACAGTACCACTTTTGGTTTTCTGGTGGTTAATTGGAGTTAAGTGTCTCACAGATTTTCCTGCCCAAGCTGGCTTTGACCATGATTCTCAGATCTCAGCCTCCTGTAGCTAGGATTACAAGTGTGAGCCACCAGCTCCTGGCTTATTATTTATTTATTTATTGGTCGGTAGTGGAAATGATTTTTTTTTTGCCAGTTCTGGGGCTTGAACTCAGGGCCTGAGCACTGTCCTTTCTCAAGGCTAGACTGGTTTACTATTTTATTGATTTTTTTTGGGGGTGGATCATGGGGCTTGAACTCTACCTGGGCATTGTCCCTGAGCACTTCAGCTCAAGGCTACCACCCTACCCTTGAGCCAAGCCCCATTTCCATTTTTTAGAGGTTACTTGGAGATAAGAGTCTCAGGTCCTTTAGTGCCTGGGCTGGCTTTGAACCTTGATCGTCAGAACTCAGCCTCCTGAGTCGCTAGGATTACAGGCATGAGCCACTGTGCCTGGCTTATTGATTTTTTTTTTTTGCCAGTCCTGGGCTTGAGCTCAGGGCCTGAGCATTGTCCTTGGATTTTCTTAAGGTTAGAGCTCTACCACTTGAGCCTCAGCACCACTTCTGGCTTATTTTCTATGTATGTGGTACCAAGGAATCGAACCCGGGCCTTTGTGCATGCTAAGCAAGCACTTTAACCAGTAGGCCAAACTCCCGGCCCCTATTGGTTTGTTTTTTATCAGTGATTTGGCTCTGAGTTTAAACTTGCAGGTAGGAAATTTTGTGAGACTATTTCCAATTAAATACCAGAAAGCCAGACGTGGAACTGTGACTTGAGTGGTAGAACTCTAGACTTGAGCAAACAAAACAAAACAAAACAAAAAACCCAAACTATGCAAGGGCATGAGTCCTTGAGTTCAGGCACAAAAGTCCAGTCCTTAAGTAACAGCACACAAAAAGAAAAGCCAGGTGCTGGTGGTGGCTCATACCTATAATCCTAGCTTCTGAGGATGTTGAGATCTGAGGATCATGGTTCAAATCTAGCCCAGGCAGGAAACTTTCATCTCGAATTTAGCACCAAGAAAAAAAAAAGTTGGAACTGGAGCTGTGGCTCAAGTGGTAGAGTTGCTAGCCTTGAGTACAAAAACTCAGAAACAATGCCCAGAACCTGAATTTAAGCCCCTTGCCTGGCACCAAAATAAACCCTCCAAACCAAAATTCAGTGAGAAACAGAAGCTGTTGTAGATGAGGCCACACAGCATTGTCCTTTCCCATGAAATGCACATGTTTTTAGGGGTAGGAGAATTGGAGGTGAGGGAAATTTTTGTGCCATGGTCTTCCATTGGCTTGACTGTTTTAGCTTCTAAAACCTCATTCCCATGGGCATTTCATAATTAGGGGGTCACACTTGGCTCTTTAGACATCCTCTAGACAAACCACAGTAAAGAGGAGAAGTTGGTGTGCTTCTAGGTTATGAAACAGCATGGACCAAAACAACCCAACCCAGTCCAAAACAAAACCAAAAACCACTGGCAACGGAAATGAGCCCAAATCCTGCTTTCCCAGCCATATCATAGAGACCCAAGCTATGGGAAAGTCTTGGACACACCCAAAGAGACTCAGTTCTGTATTAAACCCAGACCAATAGGTGGCTTTATCAGACCCATACATGGCTTTATCAAACAAACACACAAAGACATGTAAGTTCTCATGCCAACATTGCTTCTTTAGCTTTTTTTTTTTTTTGGCCAGTCCTGGGCTTAAGCTCAGGGCATGGGTACTGTCCTTGGGCTTTCCTCAAGGCTGGTGTTCTACCCTGAACCACCATACCACTTCTGGCTTTTTCTATGTATGTGGTACTGAGGAATCGAACCTGGGTCTTCGTGCATGCTAGGCAGGCACTCTACCACTAGGCCACACTCCTGGCCCCTTCTTTAGCTTTTATAGAGGCTTAAAAACTACATGTGAGGGGCCAGGAATGTGGCCTAGTGGCAGAATGCTTGTCTAGCATACACAAAGACCCGGGTTTGATTCCTTGGTACCATGTACATAGAAAAAGCCAGAAGTTGTGCTGTGACTCAAGTGGTAGAGCTCTAGCCTTGAGAAAGCCCAAGAACAGTGCTCAGGCTCTGAGTTCAGGACTGGAAAAACAAAACAAAACTACATGCGAGCTGAGTACTGGTGGCTTATGCCTACAATCCTAGCTTCCCTAAAGGCTGAGATCTGAGGATCCTGCCAGCCTGGGCAGGAAAAGTCTGTGTGACTCTTAGCTCCAATTAAGCATCACAAAAACCAGAAGTGGAGCTGTGTCTCAAATGATAAAGTTCCATGTTTGAGCACAGGAAAAGCTTAGAACTGTAACTCCTCTGTATATGACCTTTATAATAACAATAAAATACTGAAAAAAATAAAGAATAATTCACAGAACAAATAAAGCTTAGAGCTCAGTCCCTGTGGCCAAGTCCCAGGACCAGCACAAAAACAAAAAAAATGTGTCTGCATGTATGTAAATTAATTCAGAAATACATTTACAAAGTTTGAGATGGCAGAAAATTGGATATGGAAAAAAAAGGTTAAGTATTCATCTTTCTTTACCATTCTACAAAAATAGAAATAGCACATTATTTTCTGAAGACAGAGAGAACTGTTAAAACGGTGACTCAGGGGGGCTGGGAGTTTGGCTTAGTGGTAGAGTGCTTGCCTAACATGCACAAAGACCTGGGTTCGATTCCTCAGTACCATATAACATAGAAAAAAATGCTGGAAGTGGTGCTGAAGCTCAAGTGGTAGAGCACTAGCCTTGAGAAAGTCCAAGGACAGTGCTCAGGCCCTGAGTTCAAGCCCAGGACTGACAAAAACAAAAAACAAAAAACAAAAAAAAAGCTGACTCAGGGCCCAGTATGAAATGTGAAAGACAGTCACCATAGTTGGTTTCTTAGGGGTTCTGAGCCTCTGACATGTTCGCAGGAATTCTATTCATCCTGCACCCACGCCAACAGACCATGGTTGTTCTGAAGGGTTCCTGCTTCGGCTGACATCTCAATTTGTGAGAAATCTGTCGCTGCAAAGTACAGATTCTCTACCTTTATTCTGGGTTTTCTGAGTTAGTGTCTGGGAATGGAGGCTGCTATGTGCTTATGTCATGTGTAAACCATTTCCAGATAGTTTTTGTCTGGTTAAGTGGAGATGGGAGATTTTCAGGTCTGTGTTCTCTTGTTGGCTTCAAGCTATGATCCTCAGAATGCAGACTTCTGAGCAACTAGGATTACGGGCGTGAGCCATCCACCATCCAACTATTTTAAATTTCCAACTACTTGGGTTTTGATTCACAGTCATTACCACATGTGCTGGACACACTGGAACTGAGTCCATAGGCAAACCTTTGTGCCTTGAGGTCCTCTCAGATCTCAAAGCTCCCGAAGTTTCTTCCACCTCATTCAGCCAGGAGGCCAGGGCACTGGACGAGATGAGACAGGAACTGCGCACAAGCATCATGAAAGCCATCCACCAGGTCCCCGATTTCACCACAGGCTGGGGACTTGAGGGGACCCAGGACCTCAAGATGACCCCTGTTATGGGGCTCCCTTCAAAATCCCTAAAGACAGCTCACTGCAGGATGTCATGTCCAAGTGTGTGCAAGGTTCTCAGGAAAACCCCAGTGATTACACAGTCCTGTGAACACAAAACCTCAAAATATATTCTGGCTTCAATGTTCAGTTCACAGGAATGTTGGAAAACAGACTGCAAGTCATCTCAAATATTTCATCCCATGGGCTGGGAATGTGACTATGCATGAAGTCCTGGGTTCTATTCCTTAGTACCACACACACAGAAGTGGTGCTGTGGGTCAAGTGGTAAAGTGCTAGCCTTGAGCAAAGAAGCTCAGGGACAGTGCCCAAGCCCCGAATTCAAGACCTGGGACTGGCAAAATAAATAAATAAATAAATAAATAAATAAATAAATAAATAAATAAAATAGCAAAATATTTCAGGTCATACTGGGCACATCAGATAGACCCAGTACTACTCCCAGATTCTCAATAACTCAAAAGAAAGAAAAGCACACCATTACAGAGGGCTCAGACCTATGATCCTAGCTACTCAGAAGTCCAAGATTCCAGGATCTTGGTGCTAAGCCAGCCAGGGAGCATACACACACACACACACACACACACACACACACACACACACACACACACAGAGCCAGAAGTGGTACTATGACTCAAGTGGTAGAATGCTAGCCCTGAGAAAGCCCAAGGACAGTGCCCAGGTCCTGAGTTCAAGCCCCAGGACTGGCATTAAAAAACAAAACAAAACAACAACAACAACAACAACAAAAAAAAACATCCCTGGGACCAGGGGTTTGGCCTAGTGGTAGAGTGCTTGCCTTACATGCATGAAGTCAATTCCTGGGTACCGCATACATAGGAGAGCTGGAAGTGGTGCTGTGGCTGAAGTGGTAGAGCGCTTGCCTTGAGGAAAGCCCAAGGACAGTGGTCAGGCCCTGAGTTCAATCCCCAAGACTGGCAAAAAAAAACAAAACAAAACAAAACAAAAATAGGGAGGCAGGGAAAAACTAGGAGAAAGTATGGGAAGGAGTGACATTGACAAAAAAAAAGTACTCTTTACCTATCTCACATGACTGTAACATCTCTGTAAATCAAGCTTTATAATAATAAAATGTTTTTAAAAGATAATCAAATAAACCCCCAATATTTGATTGTTGTCCATTGGTTGTGGTAGAACTCTTGCCTTGAATGTGACAGACTCAGGGTTTCACCTTTGCACTGTAAAAATAAATGACTAGAAATGAGAACTAACTTCACAATGTGCCATTGTCCCATTTAAGAGCAGGCCAGGGCCTAGTGGTCCCTAGTGTTCAAGACTAACTGGCAGTTCTGCAAAACAGCACTTGCATTTAAATGGACATTCTGAGCAAAAATGTCTATATCCCGAAATAGACACAGAGTGCTGAAAATTACAGGATTTGTGTGCAATTTCAGGACTACTAACTCCCCACAGGAATGTAGCCCTGGCCTCAGGGTGTGTTTGAGTCTGAGACCTCCCAGGCTCCCACACTCACTGCAGAATCAGTCCCCACCACAGTCTGCCATAGGGCTATTTTCCCCAGGGAGCACATTCAAAGGACCCAGAGGGAACAAGTTATGTGTGTCCCCAGTCTTCACAGGAGCTCACATGTGTGGATGGCTAGACTCATCTCCCTATCCATTTCTGGGTGGGGTAGGATGTTTTTCTAGGCACAGGGATATGGTGAGAACCACTGAGTCACATCTAGAAGGCAGCTCCTGCTGGCCTGGGGCAGCAGGGTGGGTGGGGAGGAGGATGTAGTGGCCATGACAGTGGGAAGGGGCTCAGGAAGGATCAGCTGCTTGAATGCAGATGTAGATTGGGGGTAGCTGTAGGAGAGACTGACATAACTGCTGGTTCTCCTTCTGAATCCGAGGAGGCACACGGGTGCTCACTGCAGGATAATTTATGACTTTTGTGACATTTGGTGTTTGTGTGTAATCATCAAGGCATGACCTTAGGAAAAGCTCAGAGGCAGGAGGAGGTGGAGGAAGGAACCCAGAACTGCAAGTCTGAAGTTTCCAGCAATCTAGAAGAAGGCAGGCTCAGTGCTGTGTAAGATTTGTTCAGAAGAAAGAAAGAAACTGAACTGGGCTTCCTCTAGGGGAAAGAGATGGCTTTGCCACCACCTGGGGCACACTGACTTGAAAAGTGGATCCTTGTGGATCTTAGGCTTCCTCTGGTTTCCCGGAGATGCCTGCTGCCCCTGGGTCTCCCAGTTCACGCTGCCAGGCCACGAGGGAGTTGGTGGCTGATGCCATTGTGTGCACAAGACTGTCTTCTTCTGATGAGTCCAGTCCTTCCACGATCAGCCCAAAAGGGATGGAGAAGGGAGGTCACAAAATTAACTCAAGTTAACATTGATTACTTGAGCCACACCTTCACTTCCAGACTTTTGGGGCTTAATTGGAGATCTAAACTGGTTTCAATCTGTGATTCTCAGATTTCAGACTTCTCAGTAACTAGGATTTCAGCAGGAGCTGTGGGTACCAGGCTCTTACTTGAACTCTTTAACACCTCTTAGCTCTGCTTCGAAGTTAATGGTAGGATGGAACCTTATTGGATGAAAGCCTAGTTCACTCATTTGCATATTCTTTTGGGCAGCTTTTCCTTCCATTGGATGAGTTCATATTTTCAATAGGGACTGGTTCATAGAGTCTGAAATAGTCCTATTTGGCCTTCCTAGAAAAGGTTCAAACCTTAATACTGGTGTTCCTACTTCCTTCCCTTTTTGCTAGTCCTGGGGTTTGAACTCAGGGCCTGAGCACTGTCCTTGGGTTTTCCCAAAGCTAGCACTCTACCACTTGAGCCACAGCACCAGTTCCAGCTTTTTCAGTGTAAATTGTACCAAGGAATTGAACTCAGGACTGCATGCTCGGCCTGGGTATTATCCCTGAGCTCTTCAGCTCAAGGCTACCACCCTACCCTTAGGCCTGGGCATTGTCTCTGAGCTCTTTAGCTCCAGGCTACCACCCTACCCTTGAGCCAAACCCCACTTTCTGTTTTCTAGAGGTTAATTGGAGATAAGAGTCTCAGGTCGTTTGGTGCCTGGGCTGGCTTTGAACCTTGATCCTCAGATCTCTGCTTCCTGAGTAGCTAGGATTACAGGCGTGAGCCACTGTGCCTGGCTACTTTTTTAATTTTAATACATAAAAACAAGAAGGGTCTTAGAGGTGAGCAACCACTAGCAAGGTGGCTAGTTTAACCCAGGTGCAGCCCAGAGGGTGCCTGACGAGGTTTCACAGGTACACCTTTTTCCCTCCCCTCATCTTTATCCTCATTGGATATCTACTTCCAGTGCTGACCTCAAACTTCAGATTTCCATCCTTTCTTTTTTGCTGATAGGGTTTGAACTCAGAGCATTAAGTTTGCTAGGTTGTGGTGATGCTGCTGAGCTATGCCTCCAACCTGATTTTTTGCTGGTGTTTTCCTGTCTAAGGTGGTGATTGGGCTACCATCCGTTTCCCATCATCCTGGCTGGGATGTCACATGTGGGCCACTGCCTCCTCCTCTTGATAAAGAGCAAGTCTTATGGGCTTTTTTGCCTCCATCAGCCTTGAACCTTGATTTTCCTATTCTCAGCTTCCAAGGTAGGAATTGATTATAGGCACCAGCCAGCAATTAGGCTCTGGCCTAAACTCTCAGTATTTGCTTTCCATGTTCATTCTATCCTTAGACTATGTTTGTCCTAGCAGCATGCACATTTAAAGCAGTCTCACTTGAGCCATTTGTCTTCTTCTAACTTTTTAACTGGTTAATGGGAGAGAGGAGGCTCTCTGATTTGTGCACCCCAGCTATCTTGGAACCACAGTCTATAGATCTTCACTTCTTGTGTAGCAAGAGCAAAAATGAACCACCAGCACCCAGCTGCATGTGTTTAATTTTTTCTTTCTTCTTCTTTTTTTTTTGTGGATCATGTGCCTGGGCACTGTCCTTGAGCTCTTTAGCTCAAGGCTACTGGGTCTGGGGGCTGTCCCTGAGCTCTAGAGCTCAAGCCTACCGCCCTACCCCTCGGATCACAGCCCCACTTCCTGTTTTCTAGTGGTTCATTGGAGATAGGAGTCTCACATTCCTTAGTGCCTGGGCTGGCTTTGAACTATGATCCTCAGATCTCAGCCTCCTGAGTATCTAGGATTATAGGCAGGAGCCACCGAGCCCAGCTATGGGTTTCATTTTAATACTGTCCCGTATAGTTTTTCATTTGATATTTGTTTTTTTGTCAGTCACAGGGCTTGAAATCTAGGCCTAAGCACTGTCCTTGAGCTCTTCAGCTCAAGGGTAGTGTTCTACCACTGAGCCATAGCACCACTTTCCAGTTTTCTTGTGGTAAATTGGAGATAAGAGTCTTCGGCTTTTTCACCAAGATGGTGTCGAAAGTGAAGAAGGGAGCTCCTGCTCCTCCTAAATCTGAAGCCAAGGAAAAGGCTTTGAAGGCCAAGAAGTCAGTGCTGAAAGGCGTCCACAGCCACAAAAAGAAGATACGCGCTTCACCCACTTTCTCGCGGCCCAAGAAGCTGCAGCTCTGGAGACAGCCCAAATGTCCTCGGAAGAGTGCTGTGAGGAGAAACAAGCTTGACCACTATGCAATTGTTAAGTTCCCCTGACCGCTGAGTCAGCCATGAAGAAGACAGAAGACAACAACACACTTGTGTTCATTGTGGAAGTCAAAGCCAACAAGCATCAAATCAAACAGGCTGGGAAGAAGCTCTATGACATTGATGTGGCTAAGGTCAATACCCTGATAGGACCTGATAGGGAGAAGAAGGCATTTTGTTTGATTGGCTCCTATGATGCTTTAGATGTTGCCAACAAAATGGGAATCATCTAAACTGCATCCAATTGGCTAATTATAAATATACATCTTTCTCTCATAGAAAGAGAGAGAGAGGGGCGGAGGGTCTACGGCACTTTACTGCCCACGCTGCTTTGAACCGTGATCCTCAGATCTCTGTCTCTTGAGTAACTAAGATTACAGATGTGAGCCCCTGTGTGGGGAGCCGGAGCGGCCGCCATTACAAGATGGCGCCTGTTTCCTGCCTCACTCCTTGTAAACAACTTCTTAGTTCTCCTTATTTGGTATGTGAGTGCAGAGCCCTTGCTCGTTCCATTGAGTCTGCACGTATGACGCAAATGGCCTGACCAATCCCGAGTTTTAAAATGGCCCTGGCAACAGAATAGCCAATGGTAGAAAGCCCCGTGTTCCTTGATTGTATATAAGCAGCCGCATTTCCCTGCCCAGCGCCCCTCTGCTTCAGCTCTCCCTTCAATCAAGTTGCTCTTCAATAAAGCGTGATACGAGAAGGATCCTCGGGTGGTGTCCGTTCTTCCCTGCTGGTCAGGGGTGCCGGGCGCCGCAACTGGTGCCGAAAACCCGGGACCTGCGGAGGGGCCGAAGAGGATCCAGAACTTGACACGTGAAGAGGACTCTCTCCTAGGTATGTTGTTCTGGCAAGTCCCTACCTGGGTGCTTTCCATTGTTCTTCTGTGGTTTGTGTTTCTCACTATATGTTTCTTAGCAATCGGGTGTGACAGACCGCGAGCCTAGAGAGCTTTCTTGGTCTGAGTGAAAATAAACCCGGGGTAGATAACTCGGTTTTTCACTTTGTTTCACCCGCTTGGGTTAGCCCCCTAAGAGCAACGTCAGTATGGGTAACACTTCAGGGAGTGCGTGCCGTACAAGTGACTTCTGTGCCCCCTTACAGGCCCTTCTTAAACAGCGTGGGCTGAAAATTTCCCGCGGCACAATAAATAAAGTTTTAACAGACGTTGAGACACACGCCCCATGGTTTGCGGTGTCCGGAGATCTCTCACTGGTCTGTTGGGATAAATTAGGCTGGGACCTGGATCGAGCTCAGAATAAGGGGGAAGTCTCCGGTGCCACGTTGCCTATGTGGAGAATGGTACGCACTTGTTTAGAGGAGGGCAACAACACTGACCTTATTACAGAAGGGAGGAAGGCATTAATTAAGCATCAGGATAGTCTTTCAGAATCTTCATATAAGGAGGGAGAGGTAATAGGGCCCAAAGGTAAAGTAAAAAATAAAAAGGAATATAAACAAAAGAAACCAGAAAGGGAAAAGGAAAAAATCGAGGGACTGCAGCCCTCACAAAGTACAGTGCAGGAGGAAGGAAGAGGAAAAAGAAAACAAGAGGAACTAAAGAGTTCCCTCTATCCATCTTTAAAAGAGCTTCAGGTTAATAGCCAATTCTCTGCCCTAACTTTACATGATCAAAATGCAGGAGAGTCAGATCAAAGTACAGAAAATGAGGGGGATGGGTCTCCGGAGGAACTAAGTTCAAATGAAGAGGAAGAATTAGAGGAGCAAGCTGCCAGGTATGAGGCGGACAGGTATGGCCCCTGGGGAGGATTGGGCGCAGGGAGTGGCCAGGACACTTTCCGCCCTGCCCCCTCTGCCCCGCCTCCCTACATCCCAAAGAAGGGAAGTTCCTTTATTAAAGCCCGCACCTGGTCTCGGTTGGCCTCTGCTTTTCCTGTTTTTGAAGATTCCCTTACGGGACAGAGAGTTTTTGAGCCAGTTTCCTACAAAGCTTTAAAGGATCTCATGGCCGCTGTACAAAATTATGGCCATTCTGCAAATTACACCATTGCTTTGGTTCGTCGGTTGCAGACCACAAGCATGACTCCAACAGATTGGTATGAGGTTGGGCGTTCATGCTTGACGCATGGCCAGTACCTTGATTATTGTGCTTCCGCAGCAGATTTGGCCGCTGCCCGACATAGGGAAAATACACTGGCAGGCCACCCTAATTGGTCGGCCGAAATGTTATTAGGAAAAGGCCCCTATGCAGCGGACCAGACTGGATACCCCAATGAAGTTTACCAACAAATTAATAATATTTTTTACAAGGCTTGGAAGTCCCTTGCCAGTCGGGGGGAACGCCGTGGTAACCTTACCAAAGTTGTTCAAAGACCTACTGAGCCCTTTACAGACTTTGTTGGGTGAGTGTTAGAAACCGCAGATAAATTATTTGGGGACCTAGAGGATCACATGCTTTTTATCCAACAAATTATTTTTGAACAAAGCCTCCCTGAATGCCAAAAGGCTATTATTCCTATAAAAGACAAGCCCTTACAAGATTGGATTAGGGCCTGTCGGGAGGTGGGAGCCCCTGTGAGCTTGGATAAAATTGTTGCTGCGGTAGCTGAGACCACTAGAATTAATACAGGGTTATGCTTCAACTGTCAAAAGCCAGGACATTTTAAGAAGCAATGTCCCAATTTAAAATATTCAAAGCAGAGACCCCCCCGCGAACCGGGACTTTGTCCACGATGTAAAAAGGGGAAACACTGGGCAAATGAATGCAAATCAGTTAGAGACGTGAATGGACAACTTATTCAACAACCTCAGGCCTTGGAGCCAAAAAACGGGCGGAGGGGCCCGCTGCCCCAGGGCCCGCAAAATCAGGGGATTCAGTGCCAGGAAACTTATCAGAGGCCCTCACCTCATCTCCAACAGCCATTTGTTCCCGCAGAGCAACCGCAGGATCTGCAGGGCTGGACCTCCGTGCCACCGCCGGAGTGGTCCTAACTGAGGACATGGGGGTTCAACTTATAACTACTGACCTAATGGGCCCCCTACCAGAGGATGTGGTAGGAATAGTGTTGGGACGTGCCTCTAACACTATGAAAGGCCTTGTAGTGTTCCCTGGAGTTGTTGACCCTAATTACAGGGGAGCCATCCAAGTCCTCTGTTCAGTCTCTCGAGGGGTCATTTCAGTGGCTCCTGGAGATCGAGTTGCTCAATTAATTCTAGTGCCTTCCCATCGTCAAGTTTCCCCGGTGCAAGAAAAGGAAAGAAGTTTAAGTACCTCAGGAGCAGACCTTGTCTGTTTATCCATGGCCTTAAATAACCGTCCCATGTTAACATTAACAATTGAAGGTAGGACCTTTAATGGTCTGGTGGACACGGGAGCGGACCGGAGTATCATCCAAATAACTCAATGGCCAAAGACATGGCCCCTACAATTTTCTTCACAAACCCTGCAAGGTTTAGGTTATGCAGATACTCCTCGGGTCAGTGCAAAACAGTTGACCTGGTCCACAGAGGAAGGTCAAAAAGGAAAATTTCAGCCGTTTGTCCTCCAGGTCCCAGTTAATTTGTGGGGCCGGGATATCCAACAGCAAATGGGTTTAATTCTAACTACTGATTATTCTTCAACGGCACAAACTATTATGAAAAATCAGGGCTTTGTCCCTACTGGTGGGTTAGGAAAATATTTACAGGGCCGGCATGCCCCTGTGGAGCCAGTTGCCAATAAAAACAAGCAAGGCTTGGGTTTTTCTTGGGGGTCACTGAAAATTTAGCCTCCGCCAGTCCAACACCCATACCCTGGTTAACAAATAAAGCGGTGTGGGTGCCTCAGTGGCCCCTGTCCCAAGAAAAACTGGAGGCTATAACTCAATTGGTACAGGAACAACTAAGGTTTGGACATGTGGAGCCTTCTGTTTCTCCATGGAATACCCCTATTTTTGTTATCAAAAAGGCCTCAGGCAAGTGGAGATTGTTGCATGATCTCAGAGCCATTAATACTCAAATGCAAATATTAGGGTCAGTCCAGCGTGGCCTCCCACTACTTTCTACTTTGCCCCAAAAGTGGCCCATTATATCTATTGATATTAAGGACTGTTTCTTTTCTATTCCTTTGCATCCCAGGGATAGAGAACGTTTTGCTTTTACCCTGCCTTCTGTTAATCATGAACAACCTGATGCACGTTATCAGTGGAGAGTTCTTCCGCAAGGAATGGCCAATAGCCCTACAATATGCCAACTATATGTTGACACAGTTCTTTTCCCTGTGAGACAGCAATTTCCCATTGTTAGAATTCTTCACTATATGGATGATATTCTAATAGCTGCCCCTGAGCAGAATATCCTTTTTCAAGTATTTAGTAAATTGTCTAAACTCCTTGCAAAGGCAGGCTTAAACTTGGCACCAGAAAAGGTGCAATTTTCAGAAAAGGTTCAGTTTTTAGGTTCCATAATTTCTCCCATAGCTGTGACACCCCAAAAGGTCATCTTGAAAACAAGTCATTTGCATACCCTCCATGATTTCCAAAAATTAATGGGGGACGTAAATTGGGTCCGACATTTTCTTAATGTCCCTCGCTCTGAGTTGCTGCCTCTCTTTTCCTTATTGGAGGGAGATCCGGATGTTACCTCACCTAGAAAATTGACTGTTCAGGCTAAGAGTTCCATTCAGCGTCTTGAACAGGCCATAGAAAATGCACAACTCTTGCGTGTAAATCCATCAGCGCCAATCTTATTGTGTATATTTAAAACAAAAAATTATCCTACAGGAGTATTATGGCAAAAAGGCCCATTGTTATGGCTGCACGGAAATTCTTATGGCTTAAAAACTATTCAGTATTTTCCAGAATTAGTTGCTTTATTAGCTCTTACAGGTTGCAAGGCGTGTTTGACTCACTTTGCAAAATTTCCTGACAAACTAATTATTCCTTATACCCGGCAACAAGTACAAATATTGGCTGCCTCTGTTGACTGGTGGGCAGTTTTGGTGTGCTCCTTTCCAAATATAATTGACAATCATTATCCCAAACATCCACTACTGAATTTTGTGCGTGAAGATTGGGTGTATTTTCCCAAAGTTACGGAAAAACTGCCTCTGAGTAATGCCCTAATTATATTTACAGATGGGTCAAAAACAGGCCGAGGTGCCTATGTAGTTCAAGGAAAAGAGCCAGTAACTTTAAATTTTCGACCAGAAACTCCACAAGTAGTTGAATGTCTAACAGTTTTAGAAGTATTCGGAAAATTTCCTGAGTCTTTTAACCTATATTCTGATTCACAATATGTAGTTAATGCAGTGGC
Source organism: Megascapheus bottae (assembly GCF_031878675.1). Classification (NCBI taxonomy): domain Eukaryota; kingdom Metazoa; phylum Chordata; class Mammalia; order Rodentia; family Geomyidae; genus Megascapheus; species Megascapheus bottae. The sequence continues at coordinate 8,261,528 of NC_143511.1, read as the reverse complement.
ATCCCTGGAAGTCGCAGCCTCCATAAAAGGTAGCAGTACAGTTTCAAATATATTATCCCAACTTCAGAGTTTAATTTTACAAAGAAAAAATCCTTTTTTCATTGGTCATATTCGGGCACATACTAACTTGCCTGGTCCGATGTCAGAAGCCAATGCCTTAGTGGATTTGACTGCCAGAGCCCTGGTGGGCCTTTCCCATAATTCTGTTCAATTAGCACGAGATTTTCATCAACTTTATCATGTTTCTGCAAAAACCCTTCGTTATAAGTTTTCCATTTCACGCCAACAGGCTAGAGAAATTGTTAAAGCTTGTCAATCCTGTGTAGTATATCATCCCTCTTTCATAATTGGAGTTAATCCTAGAGGCCTTTGCTCTAATGCCTTATGGCAAATGGATGTTACTCATGTGCCTGAGTTTGGCAGGACAAAATATGTTCATGTTTCAGTGGACACTTTCTCTGGCATATTGCATGCCACGGCCCTTACAGGGGAAAGGGTGTCCCATGTTAAAGTTCATTGCCTGGAAGCCTGGGCAGCCTGGGGGAGACCATTAAAATTGAAAACAGATAATGGCCCTGCTTATGCCTCTGCCGGATTTCGCTCCTTTTGCACTCAAATGCAGGTGGTCCATTCCACTGGCCTTCCCTATAATCCCCAGGGTCAGGGAATTGTGGAACGCGCCAATAGAACACTTAAACAACTCTTATTTAAACAAAAGGAGGGTATAGGCAGAGATGCCTCCCCCAGAGAAAGGCTGGCCATTGCACTGTTTACCTTAAATTATGTAACAGTGGATGACAATGGACAATCAGCTGCTGATCGACATGCCAGTAAAATAGCAATACCACCCACACAAAAAGTAATGTGGAAAAATGTTATTGATAATAAATGGTATGGACCGGATCCTGTAATTCAGAGATCCAGGGGAGCTGTTTGTGTTTTTCCACAGGGACAGGAATCCCCCCATTGGGTGCCGCAGCGCCTCGTAAGGATATTGGAGGAAAATCAAACGCCTAAAGAGGATGATGCGAAACAAAATCCTGGGAATAATCCTGTTAATAATTCTTCTGCTGCCACGACTTTGGATGAAGAGACAGAAGGGAAAAAGCAACAAAGAAAGGACGATGTGGGCAGTGATGAAGACCTTTCCATTACCAATGCCTGTGACTAATGCTTCTTCCATTTTCCCCTTTGTGCCACCAATTCTTCCTTGCAACTTCCCTAGGACTGCAAGGTTCCCTATGCCTTACCCTGTTAAAAAAATCTGTCCTTCTGTGTTAGGCTGGTTTCTCAAAAATTGGGTTGCTCTGATTATTTTAAATTGTTCTGCCATAGAGTGTAAATTGAGTCAATGCTGGAGCCGTTGCCTACATTTGTTCCAGTTCCTGTGAATGTTTGTTGCAGCTTGTTTTGGGTTTTGTGTCTTTAGCCTTTGGTTGCTCTGCTGAATGAGGTCTCGCAATAAGAGAGAGAGAGCAATGCTTGTTCATGCACTCACTGCCTTGGAGCAGGGACACTCCCCCAAATTTGGCTTGCAGCTGTAAAAGCCAACTAAAAGTGCCCTGTACTGCCTTTGCACCCTCGAGACCTTGGTCTATTGCACGAGGAATAGGAGTACGGACAGCCAAGAGTTGTGAAATGCTGGACAAAGTACCACTCCTGACCCTAACAGGTCAGGGAGAGCATGTGCGTCAGCATATGGGTCTGCGCCCCTAGCCCATCTCCACAAAGGGGAAAAGAGGGCCTGGAGGGGAGGGATCCAGGGTTGGCCACCTGGGTCACTCCTCTAAAATGGGACCTCGAGTTTATTTTGGAGGACAGCACCTCTACTCTCTTCACAACAGGTATGTTGGCTTGCAGCAACAAAACAAAAAGGGGGAGATGTGGGGAGCCGGAGCGGCCGCCATTACAAGATGGCGCCTGTTTCCTGCCTCACTCCTTGTAAACAACTTCTTAGTTCTCCTTATTTGGTATGTGAGTGCAGAGCCCTTGCTCGTTCCATTGAGTCTGCACGTATGACGCAAATGGCCTGACCAATCCCGAGTTTTAAAATGGCCCTGGCAACAGAATAGCCAATGGTAGAAAGCCCCGTGTTCCTTGATTGTATATAAGCAGCCGCATTTCCCTGCCCAGCGCCCCTCTGCTTCAGCTCTCCCTTCAATCAAGTTGCTCTTCAATAAAGCGTGATACGAGAAGGATCCTCGGGTGGTGTCCGTTCTTCCCTGCTGGTCAGGGGTGCCGGGCGCCGCACCCCTGTGCCTGGCTTGTCTTGTCTAGTTTTGTCTTTCATCATAGACATGCACTTAGTGTCATCTCAGTTTCCCTTTTGCCATTCATCTCAAAATATCTCAAAACAGCTCACCTAGTATATCCCTTTGGTCAGAGGTGCCACTTTCCTTCCCAGAGAGGAAATCTTGGGTTGCCCAGGGCATTTGGTATTTTGGAGGCAAACTACTGGTTGCCAGAGGTTAGCGCTGTGGGAGGTGAAGGCTCTTCCTCTAGGGAGATGGCAGGAGGGAAGGGCTTGTGATGCAAATCTGACTCCTATCTGGATTACAGTGGCCACAAATCTTGCAGTGTGTTAGAATGACACCTACACATGCCTTGTAGTTAGTTGGTGTTAGGGGAGACCTGTGGGTGGGAGGGAGCTGGCTGATACTTTATTGAGATGCCTATTGTCTTTGCAAATTCCTGTGGATCTGTAATTATCACCAAATAAAAAGCTGCAAAAGTCCAAGAAAACAGAGCAAACCTTGGTACCAGTTAGTCAGGCTGATCAGGGACCATCATAAATCCATCATTGTTATCCCACACACACACACTTCACCTCTAATTGATTATTTGCTTATCTTCCAACTGCCAAACCACAGAATTAGACATTTGCATTCTGGCTTTGTTCCTTGATGAAAATACACAAATTCATCTGATCTGGCCACAAGGCTCCCATTTCACCTGAGGAATGTGAAGATAGAAATTAGATTCTGACCCTCTCTCCTCATCCCCCCCCCCCAGGTACCAGGAATTCAGGAGGCTGGAGAAGCAGTTACCCCATGTCCTGGGGGCACATCTGTGCTGAGTGACAATCTCTCTTAATGAGAAGCAATCAAGGCTAATTATCCCTAGGGTCTGACAGGTCTTTCTCAACACTTTTGCATAAAAGAGCAAGGCCACCCAGCTGGTCCCTACAATGCAGACTGCAGGAATCTGGTGGTGATGGTCGCCAAACAAATGAGAAGAAACACATCAAAGGCCACCTCACAAAGGTCCCTGAGAGCCAAGAGGATCTGTGGTGGCTTCCAGCTGGAAGGACAGCCATTATAAATGGAGACACCATGTGGCCCTGAGGAATAAAAGAAACCTTGCTGCCATTGATCATTCACCTCCAAAAGGGACAAGTTGGAGATGGATGGGTAAATGTGGTAGGAAGACAATTATTTTTATGCGTGGTGAACTAGCCCACGTGAAAGCATGATAGGAATGAAAGTAGACATTCTACCATTTATCTAATGTGAATTCAATGCCTTGCAAGTCTCTAGAGGGACAGATTGTGTTAAATCTTGCTCTTGGTTTGAGTTTCTTGCCTTGGCTGTCTCAGTGTGCTTACACATTCAGTGGGTTTCACAAAAGTTGTCTCTTGCGGGGCACGGTGGCTCAGATCTGAGCCAATGCTGATAAACTATGTTGAACACACTTTCTCTTTTAAATAGAGTGGTGGGTGCTTAATAAAAGCAATTCGTGACAGTGTGGCATCAGCCTGAGAGGTGGTTTAGCTCTGTCAGCTTGACGGGGCTAAGGGATTTCCCACATAGCTGATGAGACAGACCTCTCTCTGTCTTGGGTGTGAGTTGGAGGATTTTCTGGAAGTGAGTTGATATTCGAATCAATAGATTGGATGAAAATCCATCCTCATGAATGTGAATGAGCATGACCCAATCTATTGAGGACATCAATAGAATAACACACTGGACATCGTTCTTTTTCTGTACTTCGGCAGCAGCTCCCCTGGCTCTCAGGCCTTTGAGCTTGAACTGAATCACACCACTTGCTTTGCCTGGTTCTTCAGCTTGCAGACTCTTGGTTCTTGGGACTTTGGCCTCAGTAATCTTGGAAGTCAATTTCTACAATAATAAACCTCCTCCTGTACAATTACCTATCTCCAAGGATTCTGCTGAGTATCCTGACTGGGTTACACACTGCCCTCTTGAAATTTATAGTAATTGCCCAGGCAATTTAAAATTCTGGTTTGGTTGAAGCTCTTTGAATTTCCCTGACAGCTCCCTGCTTCCCTTCTTCCTTTCATGCTTGTTACAGGAAAGCAAGGGCATTACCTCTCTGGAAACTGTACCTCAGCCCTCTGCTGAAGACTGTGGGATTTCATTTTACCACTTGAATCACACCTCTAGTCCTTTTTTGCTTTGGTTATCTTTCAGGCAGAATCTTATGCATTTTTGCCTGGGACTTACCTGGACTTGTGAAGGACAGGCTCGTGTATGGTGGGCATAAGACACTGCTTTGAGCAGCTGCTCCCAGAGCTCCAGGTCTAGAGTCAGGCCCAAGATCCAGCAGTGAAGCTGCTATCCTGCCCTTTATATCTTGGCTTACTGGTCAAGATGGGGGTCTCACTAACTTTTTTCTTTTCTTTTCTTTCTTTTCTATTGTGGGACTTGAACTCTGGGCCTGGGTGCTGTCCCTAAGCTTTTTTTTGCTCAAGGCTAGCATTCTACCACTTTTGAGCTGCAGTGCCACTTCCGGTTTTCTAGCGGTTAACTGGAGGTAGAGTCTCACAGACTATCCAGACTGGGCTGGCTTTGAACCATGATCCTCAAATCTCAACCTCCTGAGTGGTTAAGATTACAGGCATTAGCCATCAGGACCCAGCTGATACATTTTCCTGAAAATAGATTTGGTGAGACTGTCAGTTCAAGTAAAGCAACCAGAATGAAGCCAATAATAACATTCAGGTTTTCCAGGGATAAATTAATATTTTGGATTCCTTACAAGACCTTAATAGCTTTTACATATGGATATTGTTTTGATGAGAGAAATACTCTGGACATATGTGTGTGATAGTTGTTATTTTTTTTGAGTTTTGCTTTGCTGTTAAGTAATTAAATATGCTCATATTTATAAAATCTGCTTACTTTAAGTGGATCAACATTTTCCAAATGACCTTACAAATGCATATCTTAAAGAAAATTCAACACAGGAGCTGGCAACTCACACCTGGAGTCCTAGCTCCTCTGGAGGCTGAGATCTGAGAGTTGTATTTCCAAGGCAACTGGGAAAAGAAAGTGTTTGAGACTCTTGTTTTCAATGAACCACCAAAAATTCAGAAGTGGTAGAGCAACAGCCTTGAGAGAAAAAGCCAAGAGAATAATAGTTTAAGAGCCGGGTGTGGTGGCTCATGCCTGTAATCCTAGCTACTCAAGAGGCTGAAATCTGAGGATCAAGGTTCAAAGCCAGCCCAGGCACAAAAGGACCTGAGACTCTTATCTCGGATTAACCTCTAGAAAATGGGAAGTGGGGCTTGGCTCAAGGGAAGAGATGTAGCCTTGAGCTGAAGAGCTCAGGGACAGCTTCCAGGCTAACTTCAAGCCCCATGACCACTGCCCCCCCCCACACCCAAAGGTTATATGCAGAGGGATTGCAGTTTCATAAATCAGGTAAAGAATACATTTCTTTCTGGACAATGTCATCCCTCCCCCAACTCTTGCCCAGTTTTTCCCTCCCATCTCCCCCACAAATTGTACAGTACATTTTCAACATAGTCTCCAGTGAAAGTAATAGTATTTTCTTTCTTTGTTTATTTTTTTGCCATGCCTGAAACTTGAACTCAGGTCCTGGACACTGTCATTTGGCTTTCTCAAGGCTACCACCCTACCCTTGAGCCAAGCCCCACTTCCCGTTTTCTAGAGGTTAATTGGAAATAAGAGTCTCTAGTCCTTTTGTGCCTGAGCTGGTTTTGAACCTTGATCCTCATATTTCAGCCTCCTGAGTAGCTAGGATTACAGGCATGAGCTACCACGCCTAGCTTCTGATATTATTATTATAATTATTATTGTTATTGTTTTCCAGTCCTGGGCCTTGTACCCAGGGCCTGAGCACTGTCCTTGGGCTTTCTCAGGGCTAGAGCTCTACCCCTTGAGCCTCAGCACCACTTCCAGCTTTTTTTCCTGTGCATATGGTACCGAGGACTCGAACCTGGGTCTTCATGCATGCTAGGCAAGCACTCTACCACTAGGCCAAACTCCCAGCCCCTGATATTATTTTTTAAGGAGATTTTATTCACATTATCTTGAGGCCTTTGAGGCTGGAAGAATGAAGAAATACATTCTCAGGGACATCACAAAGCTCTGATTAGATCTAATCACCATCCTAAGAAATGTTTCAGACAAGCTGGGCACTGGTGGCTCACACCTGTAATCCCAACTATTTAGGAGGCAGAGATCTGAGGATTGTGGTTTGAAGCCAGCCAGGGCAGTAATGTCCAGGAGACTCTTATCTCCAATTAACCACCAAAAAACCGGAAGTGGAGTTGTGGCTTAATTGGTAGAAACTTCACCTTAAGCAAGAACGTTTAGGGACAGAGCCCAGGCCCAGAGTGCAAGCCTCAGGACAGGCTAAATACATAAATTTTTAAAAATGCCCCCAGCCAATGAGAAAAGAGGATAGAAGGGCAGTCCTCACTGCTGGGCAGGGGGCACACAAAAGAGATCTGTTCACCAGCCCCCAGGGCACCCCTCTGCCTTGTGGGCGCTCATGGTTGTCAAAACAGAGACAACATTCCTCAGCTCTCCAGGGACACAAAGGCTAGTCTTGGCCCAGGAGCAAGGCACTTGGTAGTTTTATTGGTCTAGGCAAAGTCATAAATCCTCCTTTGGAATGCTGGCCTGTCCTCGACTTCTTTCCCTCCACCTCATCTCAGCTTAGGAGCGGGGACCAGCTGGGCAATTCAGCTCTTATTTTCAGCTGCTCTTATTTTCCTTCATTATTAGAAAGACTATTTGGTCATACTAATTCCAAATAGTATCTATATCTACAGATAGCAACTGAATGCAGACATTATATGTGTGTATATATATGCGCGCGCGATGTGTGTTTAGTGTTTTGAGTGGGATGGTGTTAGTGTTTTGTTAGCCATTTAATTTGGAAATGTAAGGTGTATAGTTTGATAACTAATTGCATAGATCTTATGAAACAATTAGTGTCACTGAAGACTACATGAGTTTCTTCTCAGCTATCCCAACTTTGCCTCTTGTATTTCTTTGTGGTTCACTCTCTATCTACATATCTCTAAAAAAATATAGTTCCAGTTAGTTTTGACCCACATTTGGATAGAATTCTCCAATTTTTCATTGTTGGTTGTCATCGTGGGGCCTGAACTCTGGCCCCCATCCTGTCCCTGAGCTCTATAGTGCATGACTAGCCCTCTACCACTTGAACCACAGTGCCACTTCTGGTTTTCTGGTGGTTAATTGAAGATAAGTCTCACAAACTTTCATGCCCAGGCTGGCTCTGAACCATAATTCTCAGCTCTTGGCCTCATGAGTAGCTAGGATTACAGTGTTCACCTTAGAACTCTTTCTTTCTCATTTTCTTTCTTTCTTTCTTTCTTTCTTTCTTTCTTTCTTTCTTTCTTTCTTTCTTTCTTTCTTTCTTTTGCCTTCCTTTTTAATTTTTTTTTTTGGTGGGTCATGGGGGCTTGAGCTTGGCCTGGGTGCCAGCTCTTCAGCTCAAGGCTCTCACCCTACCCTTGAGCCAAGCCCCATTTTCTAGAGGTTAATCAGAGATAAGAGTCTCGGGTCCTTTTGTGCCTGGGCTGGCTTTGAACCTTGATCCTCAGATCTCAGCCTCCTGAGTAGCTAGGATTACAGGCATGAGCCACTGTGCCCTGCAACTCTCCTATTTCTGTATCTTTGCTTTCAGTATATTTGGCCCGGTTTTGTTTGAAAGATGGATTCATTCACATTTTTGAACACAGTTCACTCATTCTCACAGTAGTAGATGATTCCTCTGTGGGTGTATCTCACTTTCTGCCTTCCATTTATTGTGAAGGACATTTGTTTGTTTGTTTTCCAGTGCTGGACTTTTAGACAAAGTGTCATTCTGGTTTCATGTGCGTGTGCATGGACCTTTTTTTTTTTTTTTTTTTTCAGTTATGGAGGTTGAACTCAGGGCCTGGGCACTGTCCCTGAGCTTCTTTTGCTCAAGGCTAGTGCTCTACCTATGGAGCCTCAGCACTACTCGCTTTTTTTTTTTTTGCCAGTCCTGGGTCTTGAACTCAGGGCCTGAGTACTAACCTTGGGATTTTTTCTCAAGGCGAGTACTCTGCCACTTGAGCCACAACCATTTCTGGATTTTTCTATGAGTGTGGTACTGAGGAATCGAACCGGGGCCTTCGTGCATGCTAGACAAATGCTCTACCACTAGGCCAAACTCCCAGCCCCAGCACTACTAGCTTTTACCATGTATGTGGTACTGAGTAATTGGACTTCATACATGCCAGGCAAATACAAGCACTCTACCACTAAGCCACAGTCTCAGCCCATGGACTTTTTACTCTACAAACTTTTCAGATCAGACATGCTCCATTGTGAGGCTTCTAAATGAGATACTGCTACTCAGGAGACTGAGATCTGAGGATCATATTTCATATTCATATTTCTTTTTTTTTGATGGTTGTGGGGCTTGAACTCTGGACACCGTCCCTGAACTCTTCAGCTCAAGGCTACTGCCCTACCCCTTGAACCACAGTGCCACTCCCAGTTTTCTGGTGGTTAAATTGGAGATAAGACTCTCATAAACTTTAGTGCTGGGGTTGGCTTTGAACCATGATCCTCAGATCTCAGCCTCCTGAGTAGCTAGGATTACAGGTAGGAGCCACTGTGTCCATCTGAGGATCATATTTATAAGCCAGTCTGGGAAAACATCCATGAGACTGCTACCTCCAATTAACCACCAAAAAGCCAGAACTGAAAATATGTCTCAAGTGATAGAGAATAAGCCTAAAGCAAAAATGCCTAGGGACAGTGCCCAAGCCCCAAGTTAAGCTTCAGGACTGGCATAAAAACAAACAAAAAAATATGAACATTCCAGGACCATGCCACCCAAAAGCCTGTGCAGCAGGATCAGGGCCTACACCCTTGCAGCAGGGAGGCAGCAGGGAGACAGCAGGCAGGGACTACGCCCCACAGGCCTGCAGGCCAGATGGGAGAAGCTGCCTTGCTTTTTATAGAGCCCTCTGAAAGGCTTACAGATTAATTGACTTTCTTGGAGTCAAATTTAGTTCCTACAGAACTACTCAATGTGAATGATTGTTAAGACCAATAATAAGGATGTTTATATCTTTGCTATTGTAATTCTGGATTATTTCATATGATATCTCTAGATGTTTTAGTCAGAAAAGAACACTAGTCTATATTAGATGCAAGGAGAAAAATCCAGTTTTTTCCAAGAGCAACACATACTTTTTTAAAAAAATCATATTTTGCTCATATTAAACATGTGGTTATTGCATTACTAAAAATATCAAAACAATTTATGACTTTTAGAAAAATCCACAAGGCTGGTCCTTATTAAAGAGAGAGAGAAAAAAACCTTAGGAGCAGTAGGGTAGGGGCTGATGGAAGGGGTTATTTTTCTTTGGATATTTTTAGTGTGTCTCATAAAAATCTCCTAAGTAGAAAAACAAAATTTTGTTTTTGAAACTTAAAATAGGATTTCTACCTTCATTTCAAAACTTGAAGACTTTTTTTAAAAAGCATTTCATAGCTTCTCTTTTCCTAGTAGAATCATTCAAATGGCATTACCAGACTATTACAAATGATTGATTTCAAAGAACTATTGAGTTAATACCACTTTTTGTTTTTCAATGTATTTGGTTTTTGCCAGGTGCTGTCATCCTAACTACTCAGATGACTGAGATCTGAGGACTGCAGTTCGAAGCCAGCCAGGCGAGAAAATCTGTGAGATTTATCTCTAACTAACCATCAAAAAGCTGGAAGTGAAGCTGTGGCTCAAGTGGTAGAGTATCAACTTTGAGCAAAAAAGCTTAGGGACAACAACTAGACCTTGAGTTCAAGCCTCAGTACCAGCACGCACACAAATACACACATATGTGCATGTGCACACACACACTTGCACACCCCACCCCCCCTGCTCCCACATACACACAGATATTTTTTTTTCCTGTATGATGCAATTAGTGTTTGAAAAATACATTTTCCAGGCTGGAATAAGGGTCCTTGGGGGGGTCTTATACCTCAAGCCATCATTTCCTGGGGGCGGTGGCTGTTCCCAAATCATCATAGGAAGGCTGAATACTTGATCCACAGATGCACAGCGCCATCTTCCTCCTCTCATTTAGACTGGAAAGCTGCTGGGCATCGGGCCCCAGAAACAGTACATTCCCACCTTTCAGTCCTCATCTGTGCCATCTGGAATGTATTTGTCCCTGCTTGTGACTCAGTGGCCCTTGATGTTGGGGACACAACCCTCACATGGGTCTGGCTGTTTGTCTGGTGGTGCCTCTAGTGGTGCCAGTAAACACTTCATCTCACCCCCGCCCATGATGCTCTGTCTTCACAAGGGGCCCAGAGCAGCCCTGCTCCGGGTTGTTGTCCCATCTTCCAGTCTCCATTGCACCCCATTGTTGACTTCCAGCCCCAGGCCTCATTCCCTGTCACCATCTTCTCACTGGTGAGTGCTGGACCCTTATGGACCACACAGGTCACCCAGAGCTCCAAGCTGGACTAATCCGTCATGCTCTTCTATTTGGGTTTCATCACTATATGATCAGTTACTATTTCTGCTCTGTGGACTTTATTTCCTAAATTTTACTCCAATTCACTTTTTTCCCCCCTATCTTACACCCAGGCTTATTTCAGAGTCTACTTTCTAATCTCTTCTTTATTTTTCCCCCTAGTACCAGGGTTTGAACTCAGGGCTTGCTTGCTCATAGTTGGTACTCTATTACTTGAGCCAAATAACCAGTCCTGGGTTTTATTTTGGAGATAGAGTCTTATGGGCTTTTCTGTCTTTTGAACCTTGATTTTGGGATCTCAACCTCCTAGGATTACAGTTGTGAGCCAATAGCACGTGTTTTCCCTTGATTGTGTAGTGTGTGTGTGTGTGTGTGTGTGTGTGTGTGTGTGTGTGTGTGTGTACATACTGGGACTTATTTGAACTCAGGCCTGGGCACCGTCCCTTACCTTAACCTTTTTCTCAAGGCTGGATCACTCATTTGCGCCACAGTTTCACTTCTGTCTTTTTGTTAGTTCATTGTAGATAAGAGTCCCACATACTTTCTTGCCTGTTCTTGAGCTTTCTCAAGGCTAGAGCTCTACCACATGAACCACAGCACCACTTTTGGCTTTTTCTATGTATGTGATACTGAGGAATCATGCATCTTCGTGCATGCTAGGCAAGCACTCTACCACTATGCCAAACTATTGGCTCCTAGCTTTTATATTCTTAAAGTGGCTGAATGGCTCTCAGTCTCATTGAGGAAGAGCCAGACTTCACATCTTGAATAAATTAGAAAATCCTTGGAGCAGACATCAAGTTTTCCTGTGTGGGTAGAGCAGGACTCTGTGATGCTGAGTTCATGAGACTGGAAACTGCCTGGCTGCCCCTCAGGCTCTGAGATGGACCCAGATACGGGACTCAACTGAGCCAAGACTCAGAAAAGACACCACTTGGTAGAACTGGCTGGTACACATTGTGTACATGCGGAGTTTTACACAAAGAAGTTAGATAATATTTCAGAAAAACTCATGGTGGAATTTATTGTCCACTACAATGATCCTGCCAGTAAATTCCTCTGTGTTCCATTTCAGGAAATATTTAGCCTCTACAATTGAAGGCATCTGTTCTCTGTTGTTAAACATTTAAATATCTGGAACTTGGGGTTTCCTTTGACTTCAAGTGCCAGAAAACTTGGAACTAGATATATTAGTCAAGGATTGTAGTGTGCATGCTTAGCTCTGCTGAATGCAGAGTACTCTGTTTTTTTTTTTCTTTTTTCTTTTTGCCAGTCCTGGGGCTTGAACGCAAGGCCTGGGCACTGTCCTTGGACACTTTATGCTCAATGCTAGTGCTTTGCCACTTGAGCCACAGTACACTTATGGCTTTTTCTTAGTATGGGGTACCAAGGAATTGAACCCATGGCTTTGTGCATGCGTAGACAAGCACTCTACCACTAGGCTATGCTCCCAGTCCCCAGTGGCTTTTTAAAAATGGATTTTGAAGGCTGGGAGTTTGGCCTAGTGGTAGAGTGCTTGCCTAGGATGCACGAAGACCTGGGTTCGATTCCTTGGTACCACATACATAGAAAAAAAAGGCAGAAGTGGAACTGTGGCTCAAGTGGTGGAGCTCTAGCCTTGAGAAAACCCAAGAACAGTGCTCACACCCTGAGCCCAAGCCAGGACTGGCAAAAAAAAATGAAATAAAATAAAAAAGGATTTTGCTCTGTAACCCCCAAGTTATTTATTTGTTTGATTTCTGACAACTTCTAAGAACTAGAATTTGGAAAAGTGCTCAGAACACATCTTTTAATATCTTGATTTTCAATATTTAATATTTTGATTATTACCTTCTAGCTTTAGACCTTAAAAAATAGAGTTGCATTTTTCACATACCATGAAAAGGACTAAGAAACTTTGGTCCTCCACCCTTCTCTCTCTCTCTCTTTGTCTCGTTCTCTGTTTTTCTTTTTTGCCAATCTTGGGGCTTGAACTCAGGGCCTGGGCACTGTCCTTGAGCTTTCTCAAGGCTAGTGATCTACTACTTGAGCCGCAACACCACTTCCACCTTTTTCTGTGTATGTGGTACCAAGGAATCGAACCCAGGGATTTGTGCATTCTACGCAAGCACTCTACCATTAGGTCACACTCCTGACCCATTTTTTTTTGGGGGGGGGGTCATGGGAATTGAACTCTGAGCCTGGGCATTGTCCCTGGGCTCTTCAGTTCAATACTACTGCCCTACCCCTTGAGCCACAGTGCCACTTCCAGTTTTCTGGTGGTTAATTGGAGATAAGAGTCCCATGGACTTTAGTGCCTGGGCTGGGTTTGAAGTGAGATCTTTAGCTCTCAGCCTCCGGAGTAGCTAGGATTATAGGTGTGTGCTACTGTGCCCGTCCCCACCCTTTTTTTTTTTGCCAGTCCTGAGCCTTGAACTCAAGGCCTAGGCACTGTCATTGGTCTTTCTCAAGGCTAGAGCTCTACCACTTGAGCCACAGTACCATTTCTGGCTTTTATCTATGTATGTGGTATGGAGGAATCTAACCTGGCTCTTCGTGCATGCTAGGCAAGCACTCTACTACTAGGCTAAACTCCCCCCCCTCCCTTTTTTTTTTTTTATCTCTTCCAGCCTTTGGATCCCTAATGCAGTTCTTTTCCAAAAGGGAGTAAATCACTGCACATCATTCTATGAACACAGGCCTACTCACACATTTGTAGGTGCTCACACATGCATCATAAAGCTTCCCCTCCCCACGTCTCTGACCCATCTCTTGGTCTTTAGAAATATGGCTGTGGTGGTGCTAGAGAAGCTGGTTTAACAAAAGACAGTCTAGATGGCAACTGTCCGAAAGAAGTTCTGTGGGTAAGCCGGGAAGGCTGTATGCCCTCATACTGTTTCCAGTTGGATGCCATCCAATGGTTTGGTTTGACCATGAATGAGAAGAAAGCAGAATTGGCATGACACAAAGATGGAAGCTTTGAGAGTCAAATGAATTATTTCTTCTTTCTTGATATCACAAATACAACCATCATCACTACCACCATCATAGCTGTTGCCATCATCACCCTCTCTACAAACAGCTCTGTCACCCACTGGCAATACACTGAATGACGTATGCAGTTTTAGGCTCTTGTCATGCCTAAACATCTGCAATGAGCGCATTCACAGACTTTAGCAGAATTTAAGAATGCCAGGAATGAAGAAAAGGCACAAAATTTCACTGAGAGAATAAAAGGTAATTTGTAAACTGAAGACTTTCTGGCCCTGGAATGGCTGTGAATGCTGGATAAAAATAACGAAGTCTCTAAGGTTTTGAGGGAAAATCATTCAAGTGGAGAGTCTGTCAATTAACTAGCAGGCCGGACTTGAAGCTATGGAGGACTTGAAGCCATGAATACATTGGCTTCAAAGCTAAAGCCAATGGGTCTTTTTGCCATAGCCAATGGATTCTTACCTATTACAGAAATAAGAGATTATAATTTAGAGCAATTACATATTTCCTCTCTGTTTTCGGTCTCTTTCCCTCACATATCAAGGAAAGGTTTCTCAGAACCCTACGACTAGAAAGAAAAAGGAAGAAAGAGAAAGAACAAGGAAGAGAAAATGTAAGCCAGTTTACAAGAAAGGAGGATCTATGTAAGCATTTAAAAATAAACTTTAGGGCCGGGAGAGTAGCCTAGTGGTAGATTACTCACCTAACATGCATGAAGCCCTAAGTTCGATTCCTTGGTACCACATACACAGAAAAAGCTGTAAATGGTGCTGTGGCTCAAGTGGCAGAGCACTAGCCTTGAGCAAAAAGTGACCAAGGACAGTGCTCAGACCCTAAGTTAAAGCCTCAGAATTGGCAAAAAAATAAAAAAATAAAAATAAAGTTTAATTTTTATTAGTGTGATCTAATCCTACTTTTACTTAATTTTTCCCCCCTCAAGTTTTACACCCTTTCACTTGAGCCACATTTCCATTTCTACCTTTTTGGCGGTCTATTGAATCTCACAGACGGTTGTGCCCAGACTGGCTTTGAATTATAGTCCTCAGATCTCAGCCTCCTGAGTAACTTCTATGGCAGGTGTAAGCCACCAGTGCCAGCCCAGCCTTTCTGTTCTTTTAATAGTTGTTTCTGGAACTATTTTTTTTTTTTTTGTCAATCCTGGGGCTTGAACTCAGGAGCTGGGAACTGGGCTTTTTTTTTTTTTTTTTTGCTCAAGCAAAAGTGGTAGCATGCTACCACTTGAACCTCAGCACGGCTTCTGGCTTTTTTGTGTGTATGTAGTTCCAATGAACTAAACCCAGGGTTTCATGCATGCTAAGTAAGCGCTCTACCACTAAGCCACACTCCCAGGCTGGACCTTTTATTTTTTTAAAGTTCTTTGTATCTATTTCTGTGTTTGTCAGTTTTAGATAACAGTACTTTCCTGAGTTGAGAAATGAGATGTGGCTCCACTCCCCCTACCACTCTCTACCTCCATCTCTCACCTCTGCTTTATTCTCCTCATGTATTTGTGTCCTGGCATTCAGAGAAAACACTGGCATAGATCATTGCTATTGCACTTGAATAAATATTGACAACTCATAGGTTATGTTCTCTTTTACATTTCCTCCTGAAATTGTTAATAATCTTTTCACAGCTGGGACTATGACTGTGTGGTAGAGTGCTTAGCTAGCATACACAAGCCCTGTTCAAATCCTTAGTACCACATAAACAGAAAAAGTCAGAAGTGGTACTGTGGCTCAAGTTGTAGAATGCTAGTCTTGAGCAAAAGAAGCTCAGAGACAGTGTCCAGGCCCTGAGTTCAAGCTCCAAGACTGCTAATAATAATAATCATAGTAATATATTTATATTATATATATTATATTATTATATAATATATTATATTACAATGATTATTATTATTATTTGCTAGGTACAGTGGCTCACGCCTGTAATCCTAGCTACTCAGGAAGCTGAGATCTGAGGATCGAGGTTCAAAGCCAATTTGGGTACTAAAGCTCTTGAGACTCTTATCTCCAATTAATCCCTTGAAAATGGGAAGTGATGCTGTGGTTCAAGGGTTAGGGAGGGTGCTAGCATTGAGCTAAAGGGCTCAGAGACAAAGCCCAGGCCCAGAGTTCAAGTCCCACGACCGACAAAAAAAAAAGCCAACACTTTTTTCCCCCACATTGTTTAGATTTTCTTTTAGTATACACTCTTTCTCTCCCCCAAATTCTCAGCTGTCTACTTTCTGTCCCACATTGCACATCTGTATTCACTTACTTCAACATAGCCAGGCTCATCCAGGATTCTTTTTCTAGACCCTGATGGTTTTGCGCTTGGATCCACCTTGTTTTTGTTCTCTAAATATGATAACTGGGGTCTTTACAAACCCACCATTGGTAGCTACTTTATAAGAATTTATACAGCAAATGGGCAGAGAATACAACGGAAACTTCCTGAATTCAGTGGAGATGGGCTCGTCCTCTCTTCTCTTCTTTATTATCTTCCCCTCCTTTTTCCTTCTCTTCTCTCTCCCTTTTCCCCTCCCCTCTACTCCCCTCTCCTCTCCTTTTCTTTCTCTTCTCTTGTCTATTTTATGACCTGGCTGAAAGGGGTGCAATACAGATGAATGATCCCATCAGCTCCAGGCAGTTTCTGACAAGTAACCACACAAACCTGCTAGGTGGGAACTACACTGAGTCTCAACTAGATTTCTCATCTTTGGCATACAGCAGGGGACGAAGCTCTGTGAGATGAAAAGTCATAACACCTGGTTTCCAAACAGTCTCACACGAGTGGAATTGGCTCACCTGGGCTTGTGGGGGAGATGGCAGGTCTGCAGACACCACAGGGGTGGTGCTGTCCCTGAACTAATTTTACTCAAGGCCATTTCTCTATCACTTGAGCCACAGTGCCACTTCTGAATTTCCTGAGTAGTTTACTGGAGATAAGAGTCTCACAGACTTTTCTGCTTGGGCTGGTGTGGAACAGTGATCCTAGATCTCAGCCTGTTGAGTAGCTAGGATTACAGGGGTAAGTGCCCAGCTCAGGGAGCTCATTTGAATATTCATACAGAGAGATGGATACAATATGACAGGAGGAATAAGCTCTGCTCTTCTCAAGCACACAAAATCAGCTACAGTAGTGTTTATTTTACAAGCATTAGAAAAGAAGATTCTAGGACCAGGAGCGTGGCCTAGTGGCAGAGTGCTTGGCTAGCATGCATGAAGCCCTGGGTTCGATTCCTTGATACCACATGCACAGAAAAAGCCAGAAATGGCATTGTGGATCAAGTGGTAGAGTGCTAGCCTTGAGCCTAGAGAAATAAATAAATAAAAAACAAAGGTAAAAAACAAAATGCAATATTGTGGAGAAAATGTAAATGCAAAAGCAAAACGTAAGAGCAAAGAAGGCAACCAAACACCCTCAGAATTCTGCAATGCTTTCAGTCTGCCAAAGGCCCATGTCTTAAAAGATTGGTCCTCAGCTTGTGGTGTCATTGGCAGCTGGTAGAACTTCTGAAGAGGAGGTGGAGCCTCATGGATGGAAGTTAGGTCTTGGTGATGGGCCCTGTGAGGATATACTGGAACCTCAGACCCTCTTTTCCTCTTCATATTTGGCCACCATAAACTGAGTAGTTTCTTTTTACCATGCATTACCTACCAAGCTTTGCGGTTTTGTTTTGTTTTGTGCTTAGGTGGAGACTTGTGTGTCTGGACGAGATTTGAATCACCTCGGTAACTAATATTATAGGTGCACACCACAGGTGCCTGGCTAAGATGTCTTTATGAAAAAAAGAAAAAAAATTTAGAAAGAGAAATCTCAATGGTTGGAAATGAATTGATGTCCTATTCTCTTTCACAAACACACGCGCACACACATACTGCAGTACCAAGAATTGAAGACAAGGTCTTGTGTGTTTCTTTGAAAATTATAATAAGGTATCCCTCACTCTCACAGGGGGTTAGCAGAGAGTAATTGTGCCCACTATTTAGCCAGGATGATATGAAGCTTTCTGGGTGACAAAAGTGTCTCCTACTGAATGAATTCTGCCAAAGCTCTTATTGCATATTCACCCTATCAAGCACGTGCGCGACTCTAATTAATATTTTCAGGTACTAGCAGTTTTCTTTTTTAAGGTGGGACTGTGTCTTGGAGAACGAGGTGGTAGACGCTCCCAGCTTTTCCGGATTGCTTTGCCGGTGCGGGACGGCGGGGAAGAGTGGCGGGAGCTAGCCCTGCATCCCCCACCGCACACACACCCCCACCGCGCCCCTCCCCTGGGCCCCGCCTCCTGAGCCTCGCCGGGCCCGCCCCAGTACCCGCCCCTCAGGCCTCGCCACGCCCCCAGCACCGCCCTGGGCTCGCCAGGGCGCCCGGCAGTTGACTGGTTGCGCCTGCGCGCTATGCCCCGGCTCTATTGGCTTACTGGCTTGCCGAAGGCTGCCCCTATTGGCTGACAGAACTCCCGCCGCGCCCTTGGTCGCACCCCGGAGACCCTCGGCGAGCAGGAGATCCCTGGCACTGCTGAATCGGTGGAGACCTCAGGCTGTACCTCGGTACACCTGCTGCCTACTCCGCGTGCACGGCCCCAGCTATTTGCCCATCGTGCCCCGTCCCCTGCCGTGTACCCGGCGTGCATGTGACCCAGCCAGCAGTGTGTCCGGCTGAGCGTGCGTCCCGCGCCCCTGCCCGCTGCGCCCCTGCCTGCTGTGCCCCTGCCCTCTGTGTCTGTCCGCTGTCCGCTGCTCCCCGGCCTGCTGTGCCCGCTGCGCCCTTGCTTCCTGTGCACGCTGTGCCCCTGCCTGCTGCCCCCCTGCCCGCTGCGCCCCTGCCCGCTGTGCCCCTGCCCGCTGTGCCCCCTGCCCTCTGTGTCTGTCCGCTGTCCACTGCCCGCTGCGCCCCGGCCTGATGTCCCCGTGCCCGCTGCGCCCCCTCCCCGCCGCGCCCGCTGCGCCCCCGGCCTGATGTGCCCCTGCTGTGCCTCCAGAGTGTGCCGTGCGTGGATGTGCCCGCGCTCGAGGGCGGGAGGCGCGTGCAGGTGTGTCAGGTGCAGGCGGGAAGACCGGGAGGGGGCGCGGACTTCGCCTCTGTGGCTGCAGCTACCAGCTAACCCTAGCACCCTGGGCTCCTCTGAAAGTGCTCACAGCGCCCGGCCATGAGGAATACCAGCAAGGAAGTACAGAGCACCGCTCACCGCTACGCTCCCTGCGGTGACTGCGGATTGCCTGAGGATTGCGGGGTTGTTGGGGCGTGACACCCTGGGAACGATCACGGCCGCCCCCCTCTCTTTTTGGTGCGGTGTTGTGGATAGGAACCTTCCGGAAATGTTTGGTCATGAATTAACCCAGTGTATTCTGAATATTGAATAAGGAACTTTCTCAGTCGCACAGCCCCGCTGGCTCCCTAGCTTTTGCTTCTAAGTTAGGACTCCACCAAATGTTTCTTGCTTGAAACAGCAGGGTATGAGAAAAGCTAATTCAGCGGAAGTTCATGACTTCTTATGTACCCAATGTGTAGGTGAGAAGAAGAGAAAGGAAAGAGTCTCCATATGCCGTTTTTTTATTGGTTGCTTTTGTTTTTATTCTGTGTGGTGAGAAGGGTTGCAGATGGAGAGTAGGGAAGAGGGCTAAGCTGAGAGGGATCAGTTGGAGCCAATCACATCCGCCCAGTGTGTTCAGAAATAAAATGAAGTGTGGCCCGTCCATACTTAACTGCACAGTCAGCCTCTGTCAGGGTGGTGCCATGGCTGTGCTGGAAATCCAGTTGTGGGTAGTGCATTGTTCATCAGGTCTGGCCTGTTCCACATCTCCTGCTCTAACCTTTGGGCCTTCCTGTGATTCTCATTCTCTCTCCCCTCCACCCCCCTTTCTCTCTCTGTCTTTCTCATAGGGCTTGAAGTCAAAGCCTTTTCTTGTTTTGCCTAGGTTGACTTCAAACTGGGATGTCCAGAATTCAGTTGCTAGGATTATAGGTGTGAGCCACCTGATGTCATAGGTCGAGGCCTCATCTACAGGAATGCCATTGATGGATTCTAACAAGTGCCAGGCACTGTGCCCAGTACTTTATACACACTCCCACATCTAACCTCATTAGGAGCTGTCAGGAATCATCACCCCATTTTTACTTTTGCCAGTCCTGGGACTTGAACTCAGGGACTGGGCACTGTCCTTGAGCTTTCTCAAGGCTAGCACTCTACCACTTGAGCCACAATACCACTTCTGGTTAAGGAATCGAACCCAGGGCTGCTTGCATGCTAGGCAAGCACTCTACCACTAGGCCACACTCTCAGCCCCATCACCCCACTTTTTCACTAGGAAACTGCAGCATTTGGTTTGGAGCATTCTACACCAAGCAAGTAGCTTATTAGTTGAGGCTTCACAGACTAGAAACAGCAGCCTGGTCCCCTTTGAGCACCTGACGAGCTAGGTGATCTCAAGTTTGACTTTCATTCTCAACAGTCTGTATTTCTTCCTTGATAAGATCAGGGAAGCCAGGCACTGGCGGCTCGCATCTGTAATTCTAACTACTCAGGAGGCTGAGATCTGAGGATCACAGGCAGATGTGTGACTCTTAACTCCAATTAGCCAGCACAAAGAGGAAGTAGAGGTGTGTATGAACTGGTAAAGTGCCAACCCTAAGCAAAAGAGCTAAAGACAGCACCTAGACTGCAAATTCAGGCTCCAGTACACACACACACACACACACACACACACACACATAAAGGAAAATGAAACTACTACTACAGCCTATGAGCATGCAGGGAAAAATCATAGAAAGAAAAACAGTCATATAGTAAATGATCTAATGTTAAACAAATTTTGAGATAAAAGCTAAAAGATCCTTTTAACCATCTCTCTGTTTCTTTGACTCTTTGTCTCTCTGTCTCTGTCTCTTTCTGTTTCTGTCTTTCTGTCTGTTAGGTGGTGAGAGCTGGTTCATTCAAACCAGAACCCTCACTTTCTGAGCTCTTCTACTGCATACATTTAGCAATAGATTAGAATTCAGTGCCTGTCCAAATCTTCCAGTAATGAGCGGGTAGAAGCACACTGTTCTCTGTGGATTAATTAGTAAGCAAAACAGAGAGAGGAAAAATAAAGTACAAACTGAATGCCCTTCTAAAGGAAGAAATAGTTGAGCTGCTAAACCCTGATTCCTAATCCTTAAATTGATTCTCTGTGATCTTTTGTGCCATTGTCTAAACTTTCTTCTTCTTTTTCTTCCTTCTTTTTTTTAAGGGAAGGCGATGATTTAGCTGGTTAATATTCTTCAGTCATTTAAATATTTTCTGGGTTAAAACTTCATGCAGTTGAAGTTCCAAGTACAAATTGGATGTCTAAAACTTTCACAGAATGACTTGTTTTGTGCTATGGTGACTTAGTGCATTTAATACGCTGCTTCCAAAGAACTCTGGTCAGCCAGCACATGCATACATGTGCACACACACACACACACACACACACACACACACACACACACACAGAATTTATTTTAAGGACTTGGTTTACATGGCTAGGGGATAACAAATATGAAGTCTGGTGAGCTAGAGGCCAGAGGAGGAGATCAGGTTTCATTTCAAATCTGAAGTCCATCTGGAGGGAGAATTCACTCTCTCCTGGAGGACTGCATTCTTTATTCATTAGACCTTCAACTGATTACATGAGGCTCATGCCTATTTTGAGGCCATCTGAGTTAAGTGCAAATCTCATCTCAAAATCATCTTCACAAAAGCATCTAGAATAATGTCTATTATGTAGGTACTGTGGTCCAGCCGAATAACACACACACACACACACACACACACACACACACACACACACACACAAACGTATAATCTCTTCTACCACAAACCGGGCATTGCATCAGACTGTAAATGTTATGAATCTGTGTTTGTACATGCTAATAGGTGCTATTAACTATGCCCAATAATTATGTTATGAAGCTGTACCTTTTGCATTTTGTTTTCCGTAGATTTTAAGTCGTAAAACAGTGTGTGTGTGGTTCTTATTTTGAGTATCTTCCTAATTTCAGATGGAAAGAATTACCTGAAACACTCATAGCCTAAGTGCCCACCTCTCTTCTCCCTATGGGGTCATAAATAAGTACTAATAACTCTAGGCCTCTGGATTTTTTCCAACACATCTAGCTCTTTTTTTTTTTTTCAGCTGTGGGGTTTGAACTGAGGGCCTGGGCACTGTTCCTGTGCTTTCTTTTTTCTTTTTTTTTTTTTTTTTTTTTTTTTTTTTGCCAGTCCTGGGTTTAAGCTCAGGGCCTGTGCACTGTCTTTGGACTTTCTCAAGGCTAGAGCTCTACCTTTGAGCCTCAGCACCATTTTCGGCTTTTTTTCTATGTATGTGGTACTGAGGAATCGAACCCAGGTCTTTGTGCATGCTAGGCAAGCACGTTACCACTAGGCCAAACTCCCGGCCCCTCCTGTGCTCTTTTGCTCAAGGTTAGTGCCCTATGGCTTCAGCCACAGTAGCGCCTCCAGTTTCCTGGTGGCTGCCTGGAGATGAGTCTCATAGGGACTTTGAACTACAATCCTCAGATCTCAACCTCCTGAGCAGCTAGGGTTACTGGCATAAGCCACCAGTGCCCGGCTCTCCCTAGCTCTTGATATAAGCTCCCTAGCCTGTGACTAAATACCTCCAGGGAATCTTGTTGCTGGTCCCCAGGTGGGCTGCAACATCTATCCTAAGCACCTTTTGGGGAGCTGCCTCACCTCATCAGTCTCATGCTCAGCTTCTTCTCTCAGCATGGGGCCCATACTTGCCTCCATTTCCTGTCTTTTGTGTCTCCTCTGAGCTATTGCACCCAGTTTCTTCTAGATGAGAGAAATCCTTCCATTCACAATTATCATGCTTCAACTCAATCTTTTCCATAAAACAGTCCTTTGGAATCTTTAAAATGTTATTCCTAACCTGTGGGGAGTTCGGGCAAGTAAATGCCTCACCCTCTCTCCTTGCTTTCTTCAGTAAACACTGAGGCCCTGGCACCTTTCACCTCTCACTGTGGCCTCTACAGTATAGTAAAGCCACTGATGGGAGCTGGTGTGGGAGCTGGCCAGCATGGGAGGTGGGCTGGCTGGTGCCTTCCCAGTACAGGTGAGGAGTTGTGGCTCTCTCCCTGACCTGCTTCCTGCTGCTCTCATAAAACGGGTACATCTGTTAAAGCAGGTTGTGGTTTCTGTACCATAATTTATATCTCAGGGGTTTCCTCCTCCTCTTCCTCCTTTTCTTGTTCTTTTTTGTACCAGTAATGAGGCTTGCGTTCAGGGTCATCCTGCTTTTGCTCAAGGCTAACTCTCTACCACTTGAGCCACAGAGCCATCTCCTGCTTATTTGGTAGTTAATTGGAGATGAGAGTCTCACAAGCCTCCCTGCCTGGGCTGGCTTTGAACTATGATCCTCAGATCTCAGCCTCGTGAGTTGCTAGAATTACAAGTGTGAGCCATCAGGACCTGGCTTATCTCAGTGTTTCAATGTTGTAAGTTTGTCAAATCATGGCTGGGTATCGGTGGCTTTCATCCATAATCATACCTATTCAAGAGACTGATATCTAAGGACCAGTTTGAAGCCAGCCTGGGCAGGAAAGTATCCAGTTAACCAGAAAAGCCAGAAGTACAGCTGTGGCTCAGATAGTAGAACACCACCCTCCTTGAGTGAAAAAGCTAAGGGATAGCACCCTGGCTCTGAGTTCCAGCCCCAATAGCAGCACACACAAAAATTGCAGCTCACACAAAAATTGCAGGTCACATTTATCCATCTGTTCCATTGGTTTATCTGTCATATTTTAAATAACATGGGATTTTTCCTATTTCCCAGAATGACAAGAAAAACAGTTAAGAATTTTATTTTAAGATGGAAAGACATAGGGCTTGGAGAGTTCCCTGAAGCTCACACTGGTGGATGAGGCTGGTTTTGGTTTTGGAGAAGCTAGCTGCAGCAAAGCTGACAGGATGGGGCCAAGGTTGCTGTTCCTCACATTGGCATTGATGGCTGGTATACTCAGGGGGTTTGGAGACTCTTTGCCCTGCAATGGTGCCATGCTTTGTCTTGGGCATTCAGGGGCTTCCTGCCTGGCTCAGGTGCTGTGTGGCTTGCCTGGTGACGTCCACAGCAGATAGACTGGGAAGCACCTAGGTTCTCCCCATGTGGCCAATCTGCAGCCCAGCATGGCAGTGAACTGGCCTTGCTTCTATCTAGAATGGTATTACCATCTCCCCGTGAAGCGCTCTGAGAAGGCTGTGGATGCCCCTCCAGCATCTCAGATTCCAGGGCTCAGCAAATTGGACGACTCACACAATGAGTACTTGCCTGGGATGCGAAGGTACTTGATAAAAGAAACCGACTCAGAATATGTGAAGCTTGCAAAGCAAGGCGGCAGACCTGGTAAGCCCCACATGCTCCATCATCTCATCTGTCTAAAAATATTGCTCTAGCAGTTGGGGGCGTGGCTCAGGTGGTAGAGCACCTGCCTCAAAAGTGCCCAGCTCCTAAATTCAAACCCCAATCCTTCCAAGAATCTTTGATAAAACATTCTTAACATTTGCCTAAGGCCATTGGGAATTGAGGCTCATAAGTATAGGGGGATGTGTGTGATCACTGATGAGAATCAAATTTTATACAAGATCTATTTTTTCACAAAGCATTTGACAATCTTAAAAATGGGAACATACTGAGTTCAATAGATATCATCATTCAGAGAGGTAAGGGACAGCACCCCTGAAATCTCATAGCCTGCCTTTGCGGTAGATGACATCCAGACAATTATCCCTCCTCTGGTTGCCATTACCTGTGTTGGCAATGCCATAGGGGAGACAAGCTGGCCATCATTTTCCCTTTTTGCCAGTCGGGCTTTCTCAAAGCTAGAGCTCTATCACAGCACCACTTCTGGCTTTTTTTTTTTAAATGTATGTGGGTACTAAGGAATCGAACCTGGGTCTTTGTGTGTGCTAGGCAAGCACTTTACCACTAGGCCAAACTCCCAGCCCCATGGTCATCGTTTTAACATTAAAAAAAAAATCTAGACCAAGCGGGGTGCTAGTGGCTCATGATTGTATTCCTATCTGAAGATCATGGTTCAAAGCCAGTCTGAGCAGACAAATCTGAGACTCTTAATTCCAATTAACCATCACAAAGGCAGAAGTGGAGGTATAGCTCAAAACAGTAAAGTGGCAGCCCTAAACAACAATGTGAGCCCTGAGTTCAAGCACCAGTAGTGACACAAAAATAAAATACCCATATCAGTCCTCTTGAGGCCTATAATAGGTGGGACAAGGGCTAGATCTCACTTTCTAAGATCCACTTTCCCCTGCTATTGGTAAAAAAAAAAAAGTGGAAAGATTGGCCAAATTTGGTAAGATCTAAACTGAAATGGGGGTATTACATCACTGCCCAAGTTTTGATTTGTGTCATCACAGTGTGATGGCATGAAGCCCAGAGGTGGAAGTGTGGCCTTCTGCAACACATGTCCAGCAGTGTGAAGTATAATAAGTGACAGTAATGAGAGACAGAGACAGGGAGGGAGAGAAGAAACCAAGCGTCATGAAATATCATCAAGAGAGAGTCTGGTTAGAAGGTGTAGAAGAACTCACATTATTCTTCTATGTTTTCTCTAAGTTTAAAGTATTTAACCATGAAAAGGTTTTCAAGCTGCAAAATGGGAGATTAAACATCTGGGGTACTGGGGTTTTGAATCCGGGGCCTTGTATTTGTGAAGCAGGCACTCTTACCACTGAGCCATACCTCCAACTCTACTAGCTGCCCTTTGACATCTAGGAGGGAAGGGATCGGGGTCAGAAAGCTGGGCATGTGTGTTGTGGCGCTGGCCTGAGTTTGTAGAACAGAGCCTGTGTGCTATGCCTCTCAGATTAGCTCCAAACTAAATGATTAAATCCCTCCTGGGGACTCACCATTTGGGATCCTGGAGAGAGCAGATTTTCCTGGAAGCAGGCTGGAGAAGGAGGACAGTGAGTTGTGGGGAATGGCCTGGAGGAGTGGCCAAAGGTAGGGGAGCAGTAAGAACTGGAGGAATGGAAGGATGGGCCCCCAGAAGTGATGATGTCTGGTGGAGACCCCATGCCAGATCCATGCTAGAGAGGGAGGGAGGGAGGTTCATGAACCACGGCCCTGTCTGAGGCCCAACCAGGACCCTCAGTTGTCTACCTGTGCCTAGGCAGGGAAGTATCAGAGATGCTGGGGTAGTGCCGGGCCCAGAGGCCACCCAGGGCAATGGCACAGTTCCCCTTGATGTGGACTAGTGATGCCACACAGGACATTTGGGTCACACACAGCTCTGTCCCTTTCTTTTCGAGATTTGCTGACACACCTGGGTCCTGGGAGCACGACAGGTTTTCCAGTGGCCTATTCCCTGCCAGACTGGTATATCCACCACAGCAAACCTGCTACTGCCCAGCAGCGAGAGTGAGTATCTGGAAGCAGCTATGCGTTGTTCTTTTGGGGGACAAAATAGCTCAAGTTGAAATTCATTAAATTAAGCGAGAGTGCTGTTCCAGAGCAGCATCACTCAAGGCTGGTGCTTTACCACTTGAGCCACAGCTCTACTTCCAGTTTTTTGGGTAGTTAATTTGGCATAAATTGAAAATTCATTTCAGGCACTTTTCTGGCTTTTTATTAATTTATTTTTTGCCTGTAAGATAAAACCACAGTAAATGTCATTTTAAGCCTCAAGTAGCTAAGAGTATATGCCTCAATGCTCAGCTTTTGTTTCTCTTTATTTCCTTCCCCCCCCCTCTTTTTTTTAAAGGTCCTCGACTGGTACTTTAACTTGGTACTTGATGCTTTCACTCATTGGCCGGCACTCCACCAACTGAGCCAGGGCTTCAACCCTTTTGTTTTCATTTCTGGCTGGAAAATGAACATAAATTTTTTACATGCCTGAGGCATGTAATATTAGACTTTTCCCTTGCTTTTTTTTTTTTAAGGTCCAAGACCGAGACTTGAACTTGGTACCTGATGCTCTTGCTCATTGTCTAGTGCTCTACCAACAGAGCCATTCCTCCAACCTTTTCTTAAAAAAATTCTTTGTGCTAAGTTCAGAAAGAAAGAAAAAGAAGATGAGTGGATTAGAACCTGTAGAAAGGGGGTCGGAGACTCTGGGGTTGACCCCTTCCTGTCACTGGTCCCAAAGCTCAGTTGGAAGTTCAAGTGCCCACACTAAATGGCCATGTCATAGAAAACAAGCAGACTGAAACGATCATTGTAAATGATACATATTTAGGGGAGCATTTAGCTCATTGAAGAAGACAAAGGAGTAGATGATGTTCTGGTGATGATCTGCAAGGCTGGCACTGGAAAGGGGTGGAGCTTTTTGCTTCCCATGGCAGGGCCTACCAGTGTCTTCAGGGAAGCCAAGAGAAATTGGGGAGAGGGGGGAAGGGGGCCCCACGAGCGCAGGCTGTAACTGACACCACTGTTCTTGCAGAGTCCCCATGGTCTCCATGCCAGATTACATGGTGTATGAAGAATTCAATCCCAATTACACCAATGGAAGCTATGAATCTAGAAGAGGCCCCTTCGATTTTGACATGAAAACAGTTTGGCAAAGAGAGGCCGAGGAACTAGAAGAGAAAAAAAAGGTGACAGAAGCTCATCCGTCTGTCATCCAGGGTTGTTTTCCTTCCGTGGCTTCCTGAATGACTGTGCAGTGTGTCTGTTGGCTGTTGCTGGTGTGTCTCTTTGATGCCCATGACATTGCTGGATATGGTCTGTATTTTAAATGTGGATCTCCTACAATGTGAGCAGGCAGTCTGGTTGTCTGTTTCTTTTTCTGATTAGTGGTTTTATAGGGAAGA
Source organism: Megascapheus bottae (assembly GCF_031878675.1). Taxonomy (NCBI): domain Eukaryota; kingdom Metazoa; phylum Chordata; class Mammalia; order Rodentia; family Geomyidae; genus Megascapheus; species Megascapheus bottae. The sequence goes on along the minus strand of NC_143511.1, from coordinate 8,233,995 downwards.
GCACAGGTTTGTTTGTTTCATTTTTTTTTGTACAGGCTATTTTATTGGATAAGTTATATAATAAGCAGAATCTAGTTGTCCAACAATCCAGGATTTTTACTTTTTGTTGTTGTTGTTGTCGTCAATCACAGAGCTTGAACTCAGAGCCTAGGTGCTGTCCTGAGCTCTTTTGCTCAAGGCTAGTGCTCTACTACTTTGAGCCATAGCTCCTCTTCCATTTCTTGAGTGGTTAATTGTAGATAAGAGTTTCACAAGGACTTTTCTGCTCAGGCTGGCTTTGAACAGAGATCCTCAGATCTCAGCCTCCTGAATAGCTAGGATTACATGTGTGAGTCACTGGCTCCTGACTATTTTTGCGCCTTTTTTTTTCCAGACTTGGGACTTGAACTCAGGCCTGAGCACTTTTCCAGAGCTTCGTTGTGCTCAAGACTAGCACTCTACCACTTGAGCCAGCTTTTTTCTAAGTAGCTTATTGGAGATAAAAGTCTTACCAACTTTCCTGCCTTGTTGGCATTGAACTACAATCCTCAGATCTCAGTTTACTGAGTAGCTAGGATTACAGGCATGAACTACCAGTGCCTGGCTTGTTTTTGCATTTTAAGGTGGTTTTAACGAGTGAATGCTTACCTAGAAGAAACTGGCATAACATGTGTCACCCAGCGCTTATAGAAAGGGAATTTAATATACATTTATTATCTTTTTCTATTTGTGCCCATACTGGGGCTTGAACTCAGGCCTGTGTTCTCTCTTAGCTTTTTCATTCAAGACCTACATGCTACTACTTGAGCCACAGCTCCAGTTCTTGCTTTTTGCTGGTTAATTGAAGATAAGAGTCTTACCAGCTTTTCTGTTGGGCCTGGCTTCAAACTGTGATCCTCAAATCTCAAGTCTCCTGAGAGCTATGGTTTCAAGTGTGAGTTTCCAGTGCCAGGTTTTGTATTCTATCTTCACATGTTTTAGTTATAGTTAAATTGAGATGTCTCTGTGATAAAAGACCCATTCCAAGGGTGCATTTGTCCCTCCAAAGTGAACCCCCCAAACACTTTGATTGGTAGATGAGTGTGATTTCTTGATTAAAAGTCTTTTCATCCCCCGGCCTCCTCTTAGCAGCTCCCAGGACTTTGAGGGCTCTGTACCACTGGGTGTGGCAAGGTCTGAAAATCGTCTCGTTGCCTCACCCAGTCAGATCTGTGAAACAATGACATGTGTATTAAAAATAGCGATGATGCTTTTGAGAGTGAGAATGAAGAGTGAACACTATCCTCTACTTGAATTGTGAAGAGAGAGATATATTCGTCCCCGGCTCCCATGCCTGGCATCTCTGTGTCCTGGTGTGGAAAGGAACCTCCCTGTTGACACTTGGGGGCTGGGGTGAGTGCCGAGGTCAGCATCTCTTGGCTGGAACAAGCCATTTGCTTATCAAGCTGTCCTCCATGGCAAGTGGTGACTTGGGCTTTGGGTCACTTGTGTAAGTACTGTAAATGGACTAAAGCCCAGTCCTGTTTCTTAGCATAAGGGGTAAGCTATAAATAATTGGGGGCAGGGGAGAGATGCTAACTACCATTACGGCACAAAGCTAGAGAGATGTAAAAGTGTTAAATGCTGTATCACCCCAAATCAAATGAATGACCCACTTAGTAGCCAGCCTGTCTACTTCCACCCTGTCGAGGAGACAGGATGACAGTCTTGGGGACATCAACATTGTCTAGCAGAAGGAACACAGTGTTGGGCTGTGTCTGCAAGGCATCTTGGCCTAGATAGTGAGAACCTGAACATGAGAATCAAATCACCCAGCTAACCGGCTGCTGCCTCTGAGGGAGGAACGGGAGCCAGCACTTCCCTGTCACACCCAGGCTGTCTTTGGGGTGTGGTACACACTGGCCTGTTCTTAGGGAAGACTCCTCACCCAGCATTCCTGGGTTTCTTGCTCACTTGCAGGGTGAGTGGGAGTTGGGAGGGATCTTTTATTTTACTAAAAACACTATTTCTCGTGACAGTAATAGGGCATGAACTCAGGACCTAGGCACTATCCCTTAAGCTTACTTTGCTTGACTGGCATTCCACCACTTAAGCCACACTTCTGATGTTTTGCTAGTTAACTGGAGATGAAAGTCTCACAGAATGGTTTTGTCTTGGCTGGCTTTGAACTTTGATTCTCAGATTTCAGTCTCCTGAGTAGCTAGGATTACAGGTGTGAACCATGGATGCCAGGATCCTACTACTTATTTCTGTTTTTCTTTTATTGCTGTTATAAAAGCGATAGTCTTTTTCTTTGTAAATAAGATATAATTTAAATAAAATGCAATTTTTTTCTTATATCATAATATATTTAAAGCTCACCTGCTCTACAAGTGGTACAAGGCATACATTACAAAGCTACCACAGCCACTGAGGTACAGAGACATTCCATTTATTTTTTCCCTCAGCTCCTTTGGTGTTAACTCCTCCTAACTCACAGCTCCTGCAAGTACCTGTCTGCGTTTCTTCCTTTTTTTTTTTTGCCAGTTGTGGGGCTTGAACTCAGGGTCTGAACACTGTCCTTGGACTTTTTTTTTTCTACTTGAGCTACAGTACAACTTCCAGCTTTTTTCTATGTATATGGTACCAAGGAATTGAACCCAGGTCTTTGTGCATACTAGGCAAGCACTCTACCACTAAGCCAAACTCCCTGTAGTCTTTCCAGAGTGTCAAATTATGGTATCCCCGAGTTATGGTCCTTTCTTCCCTGGTGCATTTTAGACATAGCCAGCTGCTGGGGAGTCAGAACTCCATTCCTTTTTATTGGTGGATTGTATTTCATTGTGGATCAAGGTGTAGCCTGCTTCTCCATTCATCTGATGTTCATAATTGTCTATATGGAGAGAGTGACTTCGTGTGTGTGTGTGTGTGTGTGTGTGTGTGTGTGTGTGTGTGTGTGTGTGTGTGTTTTACGGGGGCTTGAACTCAGGACATTATGCTCTCACCAGATTTTGTGCGTAAGGATGGCACTCCATTATTGAGGCACAGCTCCACTTCTGGCTGTTCACGGTTAACTGGAGATAGGATTGCCTCTGATTTGTTGGCCCAGGCTGGTTTTCCCCTTTGATCCTCAGATCTCAGCCTCCTTAAGGGCTGGGATCTCAGCTGTGAGCTTTGGGTGCCTGGTTTGCCAGGGGCCCATGTTTAGAAGTTCTCTTTACAAAGCTTTTCTACTGAATGGGAGGATTGTTGACTTACACGTGTTGTGGCTGTTTGTTTTCCCAGCAGAGGTCCTACATTTGTTGTGTAGTCTTCTCACTCCACATATGTGTTGTATTTTGCCACACAGGTGAAGCTGCCCGCCATCCACTCAAAATACCCCAGCAAAGCGGGGACGCCAACGGGCTCCAAAGACTCCGTGGGAAACAGACTGTCCTTCCCTCCCATGTATGTTCCAGAGTGGCCTGAGCTGGCCAGGAGGCGAGCTGCTGCTCCCCTTCTTCCTTGAGTGACAGTCCCCACCCACAGCCTGCCCTCCCAGCCACCAGGCCTACCTGGCCCCCTTGCTCCAGGAGGAGGCCTCATCCTGTCCTTTTCCCCCAACACACACATCTCCCCCCCACCCCCCACCTCCCCGCTGAAGAGAACCCTAAGGACTCCTTTATCTCCTTATGCACAGAATACTGGTTTAGTGCGAGAATAAATATCATGAATTGCCTAATTCTTCAGATAGCTTCTCATCTAATGGGCAATAAACAATGATTACATTGTCATGAATGCCTTGAGAACACTGAGCTAGACTGAATGAGAGGGAGAAAACCAATAAAGAAAAATGATTGGCAGGTAGATGATGGATGGATAGATGGAAAGATAAATCCAGGGAGGGAGAACAGTATAGCTGTCTTGTATTTAAGACAGCTGTGCATCCAACTTTGTTCCCTGAATACTGTTCTGTTTCTGATCTGTGTGTGTTTATGTGTGTGCGTGTGTGTGTGTGTGTGTGTGTGTGTGTGTGTGCGCGCGCGCATGCACACGTGCACATCACATCTCCATCTCTGGCTTTTTACTGCCTATTGGAGATGAGTCTAGAAGGTTTTTCTGCCTCTACTGGCTTTGAGTCTCAGGCCTCAGCTCTCAGCCTCCCGATTAGCCAGGATTGTAAGTGTAAGCCATTAGAACCCAGCTATCAAGGTTTGTGTTAATATTTAATATTCACTTTTATCTTTTTTGAGGCCTGGTCAAAAAACCAATTCACCAACAAACTTCTCCAAGCTTATCAGCAATGGCTATAGGGATGAGTGGTTGCAGCAACAGAGAACAGACACGGACATGAAGACCTCAAAGACCTCCAGGGAATCCACATCCTCCCAGTCCACACAGGACTCGGAAGAGCCCAAGGATGCAGATGCAGCACAGGACCCAGAGGCTCCTGAAGGCTCTGAGAAAGCTCACGGTGAGGAGCACTCTGAATTGAGCCTCCCTTAACACAAGATTTTGCCTTTTCCTCTTTATCAGAAAGCAAAAGTCATGATCTTTGAGGCTTCTCATATTTGCTTGTCCAAAGTCTTGATACTTCATTTAGTACAAAGAATGTATCCAGCAATATCAGTTTTAGTCTTCTGCACAGAGTTCTTACCCTGCTGGACTTCCACAGACTTCCACAGAAGCAGTTGGGCCTATCTCCTCATACAGACTGCATTCAAACTTAAAATTGCTCCAGTATAAACATTTCTGAAGTCTTGAATATGTTCCATTATAACTTTCTTTATAATGAGATATTCAAGATAATACATTGGTATGTATTTATTTATGCAAGCCCTAGGGCTTGAACTGAAGGCCTGGGTGCTGTTCTTGAGCTGCTTTTGCTCAACACCAGCACTGGGCCACTTGAGCCATAGTTCCACTTCTGGCTCTTCTCAGTGCTAACTTACAGATAAGTCTCATGAACTTTTCTGCCCAAGCTGTCTTCAAACAGCAATCCCCAGGTCTCAGCCTCCTGAGTAGCTGGGGTTACAGGGATGAGGCACGAGGGCCAGTCACAGTATACATTTTTTGGGGTACAGGGTAGAGAGTTACTAGAGTTTGAACTCAGGGCCTTGTACCCACAGGCAGATGCTTTACTACTTAAGTCACAACCTAGTCCTTTGTGCTTTAGCTAGTGTCTTTCCAATAGTGTTTTGAATTTTTGTATAGGGCTCTGCTGACCCCTCGTTCCTTCTGCCTATGCTTCTCTCTATTGGCATTACAGCCACCAGGCCTGGCTTGTTGGCCTCAAACCACCATCCTCTGGATCTCTGACTCCTGGGTAGCTGGGAGTATAGGCACATGCATATGTTTCATGTATGCATATATTTAGTGTTTAGTTTTTATAGTTGTATTAATTTCTGGACAACTTGTTTTACTCATGGGGCTTCATTTCTTTGATGAGAATTTTTTTGTTTGCTTGTTTGTTTCCTTTCTTGTGAGTAGATCTCTACTCCAGCTGCTTGCTGTTTTGGTGAATAAAATCTGCCATTATAACCCTGTCCTTTTAGCCAGCCACAGTGGTAGATACCTGTCATCCCAGCCCTCAAGAAGGTGAGGTAGGAGAATCAAAAGTTCAAAGCAGCTTTGGACTATATAGTGAGACCCTATCTCAAACAACATCAACAACAACAAACCCACCAAGGACATTGGTGACCCATGTCGCCGACCCCTGGCTCCTCAGGAGGCTGAGATATGAGTACTGCAGGTTGAAGCTAACAAGAATAGGGCAGGAACGTTGGTAAGACTCTTATCTCCAGTGAAACACACACACACACACACACACACACACACACACACACACACACACACACAGAAGTGGAGCTGTGGCTCAAGTGGTAGAGTGCCTTTTGGGTGAAAAAAGTCAAGGGATAGCTCCCAGCCCCTGAATGCAAGCTGCAGCACAGGCACAACCAAAACCCAGAACAACATTAGGAAAATGGCCTTTTGAATTTTAGGTTCAAAGTGCTTTATGACTTCTTTTGTTTTGAGTGTTGTGGATTTAGTTCTTATTATGTTAAGTAATTTCACATTCTTTGAATATTTAGTCTATTTCATGAAACTGAAAAACCAATGTCCTTATTCTTTATTTCAGAATCTGCTCTTCCAAGTGAGTGTTTGTAGAGAAAATGAGCTGCTTGGGAGTTTAAAGTCTAAATGTCACAAAGAGACTCGGTGGACCTGGTCCTTCCGTCTGGAGACTCACTCCAGCCCTGCCACGCACACTGGGGAAATGTGCAGCGTCCAGTCACTCTCTGTACTCACCACTCATCCTCCATTAGATCTTTCTGACCTCTACCCCCAACCCTGTTCTTCTCTCTGCTGCTTATTTGGCCTTTTCTGATCTCACTTAGGAGAAGGTCCTGCAGGATTTGTCCTTCTCAGCCTGGTTGATTTCACTTTACCTAATGCCTTTCTGGTTCATCCATGTTGCCCAAAAGTGTCTTCTTTCATTGCTGAGTAGTATTCCACTGTAGGAACATTCACTCCATTGTCTCTGTTCATCTGTCGATTGACACTTGAGTGGATTCCATGGTTTGTCTACTATGCATGGCACTGCATAGTGCATTTCTCTCTACAGCTACGGACATCCAGGTCCTTTGGGAGATACTTAGTATCTGGATCATGTTGGTGATGTATTTTTACTTTGGGGTGGGGTTTTGTTTAGGTAGTACTGTTGCTTGAATCTGGGGCCTTGCCCTTGTTTGACAGGAACTCTACCACTTGAGCCATGCCACCAGTCCTTTGTGATTTAGGTATTTTTTTCCCAAAAGGGTCTTGTGCTTGTTCTTTGGCCACTATGGACTGCCATCTTCTTGTTTAGCTGGAACAACAAGCTCTTACCACGGTACTCAGCTTTTTATTGGTTGAAATGGGGGTTGCACTAATTTTTTCCATTGGGACTGGCCTCCAACTATGATCTTCCAAGCTCTGCCTCTCAATTAACTAGGATTAAAGGACTGAGCCATCAAGCCTAGCTTAATTGGTTGTTTGTTTTGTGCTAGTACTGAGGCTTGAGCTCAGGGTCTTACTGTCACTGTTTTTATCACTCACAGCTAGCCCTTTGCTGCTTGAGCCATGCCCCCTATACTTCTAGCATTTTACTGGTTAATTACAGATAAGATTCTCTCAGATTTGGCTGCCTGGGCTATCTCCAACCCGGATCCTCAGAGCTTAGCCTCCTGACTAGCTAGGACTGTAGGTGTGAGCAGCTGGTGCTCAGCTGGATTCAGTTTGTGCTTCTCTGGGGGTCCACATTAGTGAAGGGGAGGCGTCCTGGGGGAAGACAAGTGAGATGCTGGTCACTCAGGCTGAGTGGGCTGGTGGGGGTGCTTCATTGCTTAGTTCGCTTGGGTCTCTGTGTCAGCTGAGACCTTTTCAGCCTGGGCCAGTGAAGCACAGAAACTCCCCAAGAGAGCGCTCTGTCCTTGCCTCCCAAAGTCAAAGGTGAGTCACAGGCTTTCCCATTCGATGGGACTCCCATTCTGTGCAGACTTCAGTTTTAATCCTCAGGCATAATGTCAGAAATGCATTCACTCTTATATTTAAAATGAGTAAGTTAAAACTTTCTGTTCAAAATTGTCATGCTTACCTATCTGTTCTGTGTGTACTTAACATTGCAGGCCCAGCAGCATCTCCATCTGACTGGACTCCCGCGGAGCTCAAATAAGCCCAGATGTCCCATCAGGATCGCCCTTTTAGTAGTAGCTCAAGGTGGTGTGACTAGGTCGCAGCTGTATCTATAAGGCACCGGTTATATTTTATTAGTATAGACTCTTACAGAACCGCATATCTCACAGTGTAGTTACTATCACTGAGGCACAGGTAGGGAAAACACTGTTTTTTATTTTTCCCTCCCATCTCTCTGGGGTACAACACGGGGTCAGTAGGTGGTCCCACCACGGTCTCTGGGACCTGGCAACCTCTGGGGACAGTCACTTCCCTGGCCATTCTTGGATGAGCGCCTCTTGGGTTCACCACCATATGGGGGCCTTGTCGGAGGTTCTGAATGGGAAGAAACTCACAGAACAAGCCTCAGCATTTTTTTTTCCTGTTGTTTGGCCCTATGGTCTTTGTAGAAAGATTTTTCAGTTTTAAACCAATTAAAACATGATGATATAGTTTGTATTACAAATATTATGCCTTGGAATTTTCAACGCTTACTAGAAAATGTAACACTTACTGGTTTAAATTTTTTGCCAATTCTGTGAGCATAACAGAAGTCTAGACTAGGAAAGATTTGTTATTTTATATCCTTTCAGTGAAGATATACTTCATAGACTTGAACAAAGCTTAGAAATGATCAGCTGAATGCTCTAGTTTTAGAAAGGCTATTGTTTATGTATTAGACATTTGCATTAAAATATATTTAAACATTTTATACCTTTAATTCATTAAGAAGTTTTTGGACAGATAATTTTTTTTTAGGGAGCCAGAGAAGGTCACAGACATTTGTACCTTCTTTCTTGGAATGAACTTATCATGCACTTGCTCAGCTAACACTTAAGTTTCATATTAGAACTCCAACTGAGCTAGTTAATGGAATGTTTACATGTCCATTGTATGATCACATGAGACTACCGTGGAGGAATATGTATGCAACATGTAAAGAATGGGAATGGCTGTACATGTGAAATAAAAAATGATATACCACACAATATATTTCCTCTCCTTTCTCTATTCTCTCCATTGTCCTCCTTGGTTGAAATGTTACCTCATTCCCAAATACTCCTTCCTTGTTAAATTTTATAGGAAGAGATATCATTAATGTTCAGTTCTTTATTTTTTAAAGGTTATTATAGCAATAGAAATCTATAATTTGTGGAGAGGACAAAATTTAAAGTTAGAACTAGTGATCGAATCTTCACTGGTAGCTACTAGCTCACACCTGCAATCCTAATTATTCAGGAAGTTGAGGTTATGAAGATGGCAGTTCCAAGGCAGTCCAGGCAGAAAAGTCTATGTAACTCTTACCTACTGTTAACCAGAAAAAAGCAGAAGTGAAGGTGGAGCTGAAGTGATAGAGATCTAGCCATGAAGGAAAAAGCTAAGCAAGAATGTGAATCCAAGCACCACTATTGGCACCAATAAATAAATACAAACAAAAATAATCTTGGCCTCAACTAAAGTAGCCATAGTTGTTTTTGTTTTCTTTAAATCTTTTGTGTAGATCCTGAGGTTTGATCTGAGAGTATAGTTGCTGTTCTTTAGATTTTCCACTCAAGGCTGGTATTTTATTCCTTAAGCCACACCTCCACTTCTGGCTTTTTGCTGGTTAATTGGAGAGTCTCTTAGATTTGTCTATCTGGGCTACCTTTGAACTGTGATCCTTATTTCTCAGCCTCCTGAGTAAAATTAGGCCATTAGAGTAGATTTAGAACCACTAGCACCCAGCTAACATTCTCAATGGTAAAGATCGAATGCTGTGTTTTCCTATCATTAAGAGCAAGGGAAGGATTACCAATTACAACCATTCTCACCACTCTTACTCAGCATAGTACTTGAAGGCTTAGTCACTGCAACATGTCAAGAAAACAACTGTACAAATGGGAAAGACAGAACTGTTTGTTTGCAAATGACATTATTGTCTTGGTACAAAATCTGTAAGAATCTACAAGAGGAACCAAATCCAAACCTTTGGAATCAGTTCATCAAGACTGTAGAGTAGAAGCTTTGCATTACTCAGCTTTCCAAACCTTAAAAAATGCCTGAGATGATCAACTTATAAGAGCCAAAGTTTTACTAAGGGCTTGGCTAATGGTAGAGCTTCTCCCTAACAAGCTTGAGAGGTGAGTTCAGTACTGCAGAGAGAGAGAGAGAGAGAGAGAGAGAGAGAGAGAGAGAGAGAGAGAGAGACAGACAGACAGACACAGACACAGACAGACAGAGACAGAGACAGAGAGAGACAGAGAGACAGAGACAGACAGCGAGAGCGAGCATGTGTTTTGGCCTATTGCTTCTGGGCATGTGACAGAAGTGTGTGGTGGAGCACGTGCAAGAAGCAGAGCAAGAACAGAGAGGGGCTGATGTCCCACTACTACTCTTACCAGGACATCTCCAATGACTATGTTTTTCTATGGTACTGGGGCTTGAACTCTAGCCCTTGCCTGGCTTTTCATGCTCACAATTAGTGCTCACAATTTAGTTGAGCCAAAGCTGCACTTCTGCATTTGAGCTGAATAATTGAAGCTATGAGTCTCCTGGATTTTTCTGCCTGGGATTTAAACTATGATCAAATCTCAACCTCCTGTGTAGCCAGAATGCAGGTATGAGCCAGAACTGGTTTTGTATGCCAGGTGCTGGTGGCTATAGGATTACACCTATAAACCTAGCTGATCAGAAGGCCGAGATCTATGGTTGGTTGTTCAAAGCCAGCCTGGGCAATAAAGACTGTGAGATACTCATCTCCAATAAACTACTCAGAAAAATCCTGTTAGTGATTTTGTGGCTCAAGTGGTAGAGCACCAGCATGGAGCCAAAGAAGCTTGGGGACAGCACTCAGACCCTGAGTTCAAGCCCTGGGACCAGGACCAAAAACAAATAAAACCTAACCAAAAAACCCCCCAAAACCTTGATGTGCTTTACTTCTTATAACTTCATGTTGTACAATTTTGACATGGCACCATGAACTAGTTTCAAGGATGAGCAGTGGCTATTCTTAGGAGCAGGGAAGATAACTCTTGGAGATGACCTTCAAGTTGTACCTAATGAGGAAGGAAAAGGCATTTGCATAGTCAGCAAAACTTCAGTAAGAGTGCTTTGTGGATACTTGGTGTGTGCGGAGAACAAGACCAGGAGGCAGAGAGTGCTGAGAGGACCTGGTATGACTTTCTCATTGACCATCAATGCCCTCATCAAATACTTTTTCCTTAGCTGGCTTTCAGCACTTATCCCTGAATGGTGGTTTATCTCACCATACCTTCCAGGAATATCTATGACAATACAGATGTAAGATTGAATTAATCTATATTAGGACTGAGTGACGGGGAAGGTGTAATTTGACAAGAACTCACTGATAACATTTTAAACATCACATCTTGAAATAGTGTGATCGAGTCTGGCCAGTGCCATCTTGGCCACATAGTGCATGGTAAAGTCTGGAATCTTGTCTTCATGGTGGGGAAAGGTGAAGCCCTCTACCTCCAGGCATACTTGAGTTCCTGGAGGCAGGGCAGGCACATGGCTGAGACGTTACTAAACCTGGAGTTTCCTGTGAACCTGCCCCCTGACCTGACCCTATTTAGGCCTAGACAAGCATTTCACAATGCCATGTGTCTCCATGTTCCTGTCCTGTCTCCTGGCTCCTTCTGTAGTCACCATGACGTCCCACTTAAGCTCTCCACTGGAGCTGAATTGATTTGTTGGTATTGTTGTTCTAACCTTTATGGTTCAGTTTCCTAATGTTAAGTGCATTTACTGGCTGCTGGTTTTTTGAAACAGAAGTCCACCGTGCAGTTACTGGCCTTTTAATAAAGACTCCAAGATTTGAACTTCTCAAAATGTGGCTTCCAGCTAGGAGTTTGGCCTAGTAGTAGAGTGTATGCCTTGCATGCACGAAGACCGGGGTTCAATTCCTCCGTACCATATACATAAGAAAAAAACCAGAAGTGGTGCTGGCTCTACCTCCAGAAGTGGAGTACAAGGAGAGCTCCAGCCTTGAAAAAATCCAAGGACAGTGCTTAGGCCCTGAACCTAAGCCTAGGACTGGCAAAAAAAAATGTGGCTTCTCTGTTTTACCACCTTATAGCAATCTGAACTGGACACTAGTGGATCATGCTTGAAATCTTACATGCTGAGGAGGCTGCGATCTGAGGATCCTGGTTTGAAGCCAGTCTGGACAGACAACTCTCCAAGACTTTTATCCTCAATTAACTAGCAAAAAGCCAGAAGTGGAAATGCTAGAGTTAAAAAGCCAAGCTACGAATGTGAGGCCCTAATTTCAGGACCCAGGAAAAAGTAAAGCCCTATCTGACCATAACTATCCTTTGGAACAGCATTGTCTGCCTCTAGTAGAACAGAAGGCTGAGCTCAGGGCTGTGGGAACTTGTCAAGGTCTTAGCTCACCGAAGGACATCAGTGTCCTCACACAAGGAAAAGTTCCCTTAGGAAATGAACTCCCATTTTTCCTGAAGTCATGAAGACTTTTAGCTTGAGAGAGTATTTAGGATAAAAACACTCCAGTAGAAGAGTATGTGGAAAGCTGAAGTAAAGGAAGAGCCTGGGTCAGCAAAGGGTGAAAAGTAGGTGAGGGTGAACCCTGGATCTTAAGCCCCAGGCTTAACTATAGGAATGCACAGGTTAGGTCCAGACACTTGCCCCAAGATACTAAATAGACAATCTTGGTGAAGCACAGAGAAAATTTTAGGTAGAAGCTAAGGGAGCATGTCAGCCCATTTTCCCAGGTTCAAACTTGAGCTTTACATTGAAATAGAGAATTAGGGCAAGGGGATGAAAGATGCTTCATTATTAAGCAATCCTAGCCAGAGCAGAGGCTACTGGCTCATTATCTCAGCTCTGGTTTAGGGAAGAGTTCCCAGGGAGCAGTTATTTCCTCAATGAGGGAAGAAACCTCCAGAGTAGTAAGTCTCTGTGGCTTGGTGGGTGCTCTGTCCTGGGTGGCTCAGCTGTGTCAGGCACTTACGAAGTACCTTTGCTAAAAGTTAATAAACAACAAAAATTTCTTTTCTAAAAAGAAATTTGTTGCCTGGGCCAACAAAGTAACTAGAAGCTGTATTTTCCTGTCTTTAAGCTATTTCCTTTACAATCAGTTTTCAACTCTCTTGGAATCCAGGAAGGAAGCATAGAGTTTTGTTTGTTTGCTTGCTTGTTTTTGTTTTGTTTTGTGCCAGTTCTGTGACTTCAACTCAGGGCCCCATTTAATCTATCTATCTATCTATCTATCTATCTATCTATCTATCTATCTATCTATCTACCTATTTATCTGTTTGCTCAGGGCTGGCACTCTGCCACTTGAGCCAAAGCTCTACTTCTTCCTTTTTGTTAGTTAATTGGAGAGCCTCACAGACTCTTCTTTCTCAAGCTGGCCTTCACCCTCAGTTTAGCCTTCTAGGAATACAGGCATAACCCACCAGCACTAGACTGAGAACTAATACTTTATATCTTGTCTAATTATTGGTGGTGGAGGCCTAACCAACAAATTTCTGAGTCTTGCCCTTTAGATGCTTGGTAAAAATAGTATAATTTCCCCATTGCCTTATCTTGCTACCCAGCCTAGTTCTGGGGCTGTTTTTACCTAACTTGCAAGGGAGTGTTATTTCCCGATGTGACCAGGCTTGGATGGGCCTGGAGGGCTCTTGCCCTCCGTGTGTGTCAGAGCTTGGGCCTAACCAGGCAGAGTGGCAGCCTCAGTGATCTGACTTTGATCTCTCTGGAAGTTAAGACAGTGTAGGATTTTCAGGTGAGGCATAAAAATGGCCTGATAAAATACATTTCTTGTTTGTGACATCTGAAAACAATTTTTTTGGGGGGGGGCAGGAATTCAGGGCCTAGGTGCTGTCCCTGAGCTCTTTTGCTCTAGGTTGGTGCTTTACTATTTTGAGCCACAGTGCCACTTCTCATTTTTTTGGTGCTTAATTGGAGACTTTGCTGTCCTGCATGGCTTTGAGCCATGATCCTCAGATCTCAGCTTCCTGAGTAGCTAGGATTACAGGTGTGAGCCACCAGTGCCCAGGTATATCTGCAAAATTTTACCTGACAAATAAATCTTGATCTTGTTTCACTCCAGAATTCACTTGCAGCTTCTTAGGGGAAAAAACAAATCCTTTAGGCCAGTTGGTGACAGCTTATACCTGTAATCCTAGCTTCTTGGGAGGTTAAGATCTGAGGATCCATGCTCAAAATCAGCACAAGGCAGAATGATCCTACCACTTTTATCTCCAATTAACTAGCAAAAGTTGGGAAGTAGATCTCTGGTTCAGGTGGTAAGAGTGCCAGCCTTGAGGGAAAAAGGTTAGGGACAGTGTCCAGGGCCTCAGGACATCCCCCCCCTCCTCCTCTGCAAGACACACACACACACACACACACACACACACACACACACACACACACACACACACACACACACACACACACACAATCGCCATAGGCAGCTAGAGGCTGAAAGGCTATTCTCAGAACCCCAGATCAAAGCAAGTAAGTTTGCACCTGGCAGCTCCCCAGGCTGCCTGCTTCTTTCTTCGACTTCTTGGTTGTCCTCAGGCCAATGCCAGCTAGGAATGCTGGCAAAGGAAACCAGAGAGAGGAAGCAGGTGCTGGGAAGGCCTGGGGTGTGTGTGGGGGGGGGGGGTGGAGCGGGTGGTGCCCCTCAGGGCTGGAGGGACAGTTTGGCACGGTAGGTGACTGACTGACTGAGTCACTTCCCCTTATCCTACAAGCTCTCTCCTGAGTTTCTTCCAACGACTGGGGAACTTCCAGGGTCAGGAAGGAGAATCTAGAAACTGACCCATGACTGACCATGGTCCAGCCTCGGGTTCCTAATCCGTTCACACTGTCCTCCCTTTGTGCGGGTCCCCCCCTGAGAAGGCCACCTCCAGAGAGTCAGTCAGGACAAGCCGGACAGACAAGACAGAGGGACAGCCTGGGGCCCGGTCAGTGGCCGGTGACCTTGGGAAGCAAAAGAACATGGTCCAGACCAGTTTTCCGTGGGTAGGACCCGCGGGCACGCTGTCCCCCGCAGTACCGGTGGTTCCGTGAGTAACGGGGTGGCAGAACAGCCCACCTGACCTGGGAGAGGAAACCAGCGGCGCACAGCACTCCAGCAACCTTTCCGGGGGTGTCCGGGGACCGGAGGTGGGGCGGGCGCGTCCTGCGGGGCGGGCCGGGCGCGGTCAGCGGAGCCCGCAGGCCGCCAGGGTGGGGCCGGGCCCCAGTCTGCGCGGGGTGACTGTCCTCGGGCGGGGTCACCGGGCCGGGCGGGGCGCCGGGCTGGGATCGGAGATTCCGGTCTTGCGGTGACCGCGCGCGGCTCCGGGCGGAACCACCCGGCTCCACGCGCCGCCCCTCCGGACCCGGGCGCCGCCTCTCGGGACCCCGGCGCCGCCCCGCCAGGCCCGGGCCCCGCCCCTCCGGACCCCCGCGCCGCCCCTGCCTCGCCCCCGGAGCCAGTTCCCGCGGCGCGTCCTGGTGCGGACGTGCGGTGTAGCAGATCCCCCCGCGGGTGGCGGCCAGGTCTGAGCGGTGAGCGGTCGGGGCTCGGGCCCAGCCTTTAGTGCGGACATCCCGGCCTGTGGCTGGCCCGGACAAGGCGCCGGTTGGCTGTAAGTGAGCTGTGGTTCAAGTTCACCAGATGGAGCTGGAGTGGAGGATGTGCTGGGAGCGGGGCCGGGAGGGTGGAGTGGGGCGGGCTGGGTGGTGCGTGGTCGGGGAGGTGGTGCGTGGTCGGGGAGGTGGTGCGGGGCCGGGGAGGTGGTGCGGGGCCGGGGAGGTGGTGCTGGGCTGGGCTGGGTACAGCTTCAGGGGAGCGGATGAGCTGGCTGGTGTTGCACTCCGTGGTGGGTGCACAGTTCAGGACCAGGTCGCCCAGAGTCCACAGGTGCTTCTCACCCACGTGGGGGGCGAGTTCAACACCCCCCTTCATGCTAGCAGGTCCCCTCTCACAAAGATTTTGCAACCCTTCTCTGCCTCTCTTTCTCCCCGTAATCTTAGTTACTCAGTAGACTGAGATCTGAGGACAGTGGTTTGAAGGCAGCTCAAGGCATCAAAGTCTGTAAGATTCACCTGCAGTAAACTCCCTCCTCCCCTCAAAAAAGCTGAAGTGGTTGAATTAAAAAGCCTTAGGGCCAGGAATGTGGCCTAGTGATAGAGTGCTTTCCTAACATGCATTAAGTCCTGGTTTTAATTCCTCCATACCATATACACAGAAAAAGTTGGAAGTGGGGCTGTGGCTCAAAGGGTAGAGTGGTAGCCTTGAGCTGAAAAGCTCAGTGACAGCGTCCAGCAGCAGAGTTCAAGCCCCATGACCCACAGAAAAGCAAGCAAACAAGCTTGCTCAAGGACAGGGCTGTGAATTCGGCCTAGAGGTAGCATGCTTGCCAAGCATTCACAAAAACCTGGGTTTGATTCCTTGGTACCACATACATAGAAAAAGCCGAAGTGGTGTTGTGGCTCAAATGGTAGGGTTCTAGCCTTGAGAAAACCCAAGGACTGTGCTCAGTCCCTGAGCTCAAGCCCAGGACTGGCAAAACAACAAAAAACAAAAAGCCAGGCAGCACAATGGCTCACTCCTGTAATCCTCACTACTCAGGAGGCTGAGATCTGAGGATGATGGTTCAAAGCCAGTCCAGGCACAAAAAGACCTGAATCTCTTATCTCCAGTTAACCTCTAGAAAATAGCAAGTGGGGCTTGGTTCAAGATTGGGCTGAAGTCTTGAGCTTTAGAGCTCAGGGACAGCACCCAGGCCCCATTCAAGCCCCATTACCCACAAAAAAAAAAAAAAAAAAAACTCAAGGACGGTGCCCAGGTTCTGAGTTCAAGCTTCAGGACTGGCAAAAAAAAAAAGTATAAAATGCAAGCCAAATAAAAAACAGAAAGTGAAACTTCCAAGTTTTTCTATGCCATAAAAGGAAACACTGATACCTGCTCTTCCTTCCTATCCTCCACCCTTCCTTTTTTTTTTTTTGGTCAGTTGTGGGTCTTGAACTTGGGGCTTGGGTTCTGTCCCTGAGCTCTTCAGCTCAAGGCTAGCACTCTACCACTTGAGCCACAGCATCACTTTTGTGTTTTTCGTGTAATGTTAATTGGAGATTAGAGTCTCACAGACTTCTGTGCCTGGGCTGGCTTTGAATCCTATTCCTCAGATCTCAGGTTCTTGAGTAGCTAGGTTTACAGGTGTGAGCCACCAGTGACAAACTCTCTTCCTTTCTTCCTCTTTCACAGATTTACTTCAGTCACAAGTCACAGCTCCACTTCTGGCCTTTTGGTGGTTAATTGGAGATAAGAGTTTTCTGTCTAGGTTGGATTTTAACTGAGTTTCTCATATCTCAGTCTCCTGATTAGCCAGGTTTATTGTTGCTAGCCATTGGGGTTCAGCTCTTTATTGGGATTTGAGTTTGCCCATAGAAAGATTAGCCTGCAGCTTATTGTTCAAAAGTTACTGCTCATTGTAATTGAGTGTCAGCGTAGGCTAATTAGTTTGGTGATTGTCCTATGGTCATGCACATGGTTTCCAAAGATGTTCCTTCTTGTGCACAAGCATCCTGCCTTGAGGTTTGCACACGAACAATGCTTTAACTAGGGAATTGCTGAATTACTCATAGTTGTATGCAATTTCCTGACTTCCTGGTTTGGCCTGGGCTTGTGAGAACTTAACTGCTCAGAAAGCTCAGGGTGTGGTAGAAGAAACAGAGTAACTCCAACAGGCAATAGTGTCAGGGTCTGGGAGCATGGCCTAGTAGTATTGCTTGCCTAGCAGGCACAAAGCCCTGGGTTCATTCCTTGGTATCACATACAGAGAAAAAGCCAGAAATGGTGCTGTGGCTCAAGGGGTAGAGTGCTAGCCCTGAGAAAGTCTAAGGAAAGTGCCCAGGCTCAGAGTTGCCTAGAGTCCCAGAAGTGGCAAAAAAAAAAACAAATTGACATGAAATATTGGACAAAATGATCAATGTGTCTACATATACTACTGAGTAGGATCTGCTTCACAGGTCAGTGGGCAAGCGGTTAGAATGAGATGGGGATTTCAAGGCTTTTCTACCAGCGTTCACTATCCATCCCATAGCCATCACTTCCAGTCAAGAACCAGTATTTTAAGCTAAGTAGCCTTCAGAAGTTTTTGAAGAAAGCCAGGCAACTGTGATTATAACCCACATTATCAGGGATGTCGTCTTCACTAAGCCAGTGGGAAGCTAATAATATGTTGCTCAGCTGTGTGACTTTCAAAAGTGATAGCCTTGGAGAGATAAACCAAGAGAAGATGCTAAGGTTTCAGTCTGCCAGGTAATCTGACATCTGGGTGGATGCTAGGTAGGTACCAAGGGCTTGTTATGGAATAAGATCTTTCCATGGTGACAGTTCGTGGTTTTCCATTTGTAGAGTCACCTCAAACCTCATTAGTTTTAGTTTAGTTTTGTCATAAGGGGCTTCAAGCTTGGTGTTTTTGGCAAAGCAATTGGAAATGTTATTTATTTATCTATTGTGTCATTGATTTTATTTGTTTATTTTGCTCAACCTTGAGGCTTGAACTCAGCCTTTGTTTTTGTCTTTCTCAAAGCTAAACCCTCTACCCTTTTGAGCCATTGCCCACTTCTGGTTCTCTGGTTGTTAATTAGACATAAGAGTCTCACAGACTTTCCTATCCTGGCTGGGCTGGAACTGTGGATCCTCAGATCTCAGCCTCTTGAATAGCAAGGATTGCAGGCATGAGCCCCCAGTACCTGGTTGAAAGTATAATTTGAATCAGAATTTCAAGTAAGGCCCAAAGTATAGTTACATTTTCATCTCCTTGTACTAGACCTTAGCTCTGCCACCCCCACCATCTCTTTTCCAGTCTGGTTTCTAGGCAGGAATCATGAAGGGTCCATTCCTCCTTCACGACAACATGCTAAGATCCCACTGGTGTGTGTGTGGGTGTACATGCATGTGCAGGCCTATGGCAATACTGAATTAAAGGACCAGGGAATTGTACCTAAGCTTTTTCTTTCCAAGGCTAGCTCTCTATCACTTGCACCCCAGCTCCACTTTAAGCTTTTTGCTGGTTAAAAATGGAGGTAAGAATCTTTTAGATTGGTATGCCTTTGAACTGAGACTCTTAGACCTCAGTTTCCTGAGTAGCTAATATTACAAGCACGAGAAGCGAGTGCTCAGAAAAATCAAGACTTTAAAGGTCGGGGGGGGGGGCAGTGGATATTTGTTTTTCCTGAGCAGCATATTCTCAGCTTGCAAATGGACAGGTAAGCAGGGCTCTTGTTACTACCTCATTCTCGCTTGCACAAGAGGGTTCTTACACTACTGGCCCTATTCTACCTGGACTATGAACTCAGAGAGTACCAGGTAGCCTCTGGGGATAGGTGAGTTCACTGGGTGTATTAATCAGTTCACGGTTGTCATCCCTTGAGGCTCCAGTTGGCCTAAGAGGTGACATCTTTCTTCTCTTTCCTCTGGTTTTTATATTTCTTAAAAGCCCCCACCGGTAAAGCCAGACCATCATCCCTACCTCCTCCAGTGCACGTAGTCACCCTTCGTCCTTTTTCAACCAAGATTTCAGAAGTCTTCAACTGTCCTTGCCTGTGAAGTTGTTAAATAAAGCCTGTCTGGGGCTGGGAATGTGGCTTAGTGGTAGAGTGCTTGCCTAGCATGCATGAAGCCCTGGGTTCCATACCGCAGTACCACATACACAGAAAAAGCCCAAAATGGTACTATGGCTCAAGTGGTAGAGGGTTAGCCTTGAACAAGAGAAGCTCAGGGACAGTGCCCAGGTCCTGAGTTCAAACCCCAGGACTGGCAAGATAATAATAATAATAATAATAATAATAATAATAATAATAATAATAAAGTATGGCTAAGCACAGGGCTGAGATAAAGGGAGGAAGGTCAGAAGGAGAAGCCTTCAAGTCCTATGAATACCAGGGGAAGGAGGAAGTAGACTCAGGAAAGCACCAGCAGCCTTGAGGCCAGGACCAAGAAATTAGCTTCTCTGACCACCTGTCTGTCTTGGGGATCCCTTCGGACTATCACTCTCCAGAGTTCCCAAACCCTTCTTTTCTCAGTGAATAGAAATTGACAGAGATGGCTCAACACCAGCACAGGCAGTTTGGGGGGAACACCAGCCAAAGCTAGTGATGCCCTCTCTCACTCACAGATTAGGAGATGTGTAGTGATCGATGAGAATGCTGGTTGTATCTGGTGGAGAGTGGTAGGAAAGTAACTGACAGAGGTAATGTGCAAAATGGCGGGGCCACAGATTAGAGGTAGGGAGGAAACTAGCAAGAGAGCAGGTGGTGTTTGCTCAAGGCCCTCACCTGTTAAAATGCTAGTAAATTTTGGCCTGGCGCTAGCTGCATGATGGGTTTCGAAGGTAGGGCAGGGAGTGGCGAGAAATCAGCTCAGCGATCACTAACAGAGACCAGTTTGTGTAGCCCAAGTCTCAGCCATAGGAGTGGCAGGACATAGAGACACCCAGTCCATCTGACCATGTGGACTGCATAATGGTTCCTGGGAGCCAGAGTCTCTGTGCATCTGATCAGTGGGTAATGGAGAAAGCTTAAAGGTACAACTTTGGTCACTTTCTTTTCTTTTTTTGCAAGTTATGGGCCTTGAACTCAGAGCCTGAGCATTGTCCTTGGGCTTTCTCAAGGCTAGGGCTCTACCACTGGAGCCATAGCACCATTTCTAGCCTTTTTCTATATTATGTGGTACTGAGGAATCGAACCCTGGTCTTCGTGCATGCTAGACAAGCACTCTACCACTAGGCCAAACTCCAGGTTGGGACACTTTCTTGAGGGTCAGCACAGGGCCTCTGCCCCCACCCACTGCCTCCAGTACCCTCCTTCCCTCAACAGTAGCAAAAGCTGCTTCTTTTGCTCTTCTGAGTGATCATAAATGGTCTTTCTCTGCGCTGTGCTTGGCTGTTGTTCCCTGATGCTACAGGATGAAGGGCTGTGCTTCTAGAAATTATTCTCAGGCTGGGGATGTAGTCCAGAGAGAGAACAGCTGCCTAGCAGGGTGAGGCCTGGGCTCAATCCTCAGCACTGCCGCAACAACAATTACAACAAACTCTGCTTTTGAAAGTTCCCCTGGCAGGGTTTTAATGGCTGACATGTTCAGAGAAGTGTTTTACAAGTGCCAGGAGTATCAAGAACCAGATGAAGATAGGCGAGTAGTGATTGCTAGGGAAATTTTCCTCTGGACCCAAACAACTATCATTTCTCTGGTTTTCAGAATTTACTGAAAATGGCCAACATAATATGATTCATAACTATTAAAAATCAAACTCACTCAAAAGGACTTTCTGACGTTAAGACAGCGGTGAGATACAAGGGGTGAACTGGATTATGGGACTATTGGCTGAGATCCAGGAACAAAGCTTTGGCCTACAATGAGTGATCTTGTCTTTTCTCTTCTCTTCTATCTTCCTTTTTTTCCTTTCTGTCTCTATTTCTTTCCCTCTTTCTCTTCTTCCTTCCCTTTTCCTCCTTCCGGTATTAGAGCTGGAACTCAAGGACTCAGTACAGTCTTCCTTAGCTTTTCCCCTCAAGGCTGGCATGTATTATTTGAGCCACAGGTCCACTTCAGGATTTTTAGTGATTAATTGGAGATAAAAGTTTCGCGGACCTTCTTTCCCCGAGCTGGCTTTCAATCACAGCCCACACAGGTCTCAGCCTCCTGAGTAGCTAGAATTACAGGTGTGAGCCACTGGTGTCCAACTGTATCAATGTTTTAGGTATTAGCTTGGCTGCACACAATTCTGGTGGCTTAACTATTCTGTGCAATGCTTTTCTTTCAGGTTTTCCTGGGAGAGATGGCGGCTGCAAAAGTTGAAGAAAAGAAACTTGAAAATCATCACAAGTAGGATTGATCCTTGTTGGCTGGACATATGGAGGGTCTTTAAGATTGCAATGCTTTAAGCCATTTGCTTCACTGAGAACTTGACCTATGTTAACTTCTTGAAGTCAAATGACAGAGGCTAAGGGATTAAGGAACTGGAGGCCGAAGACCTCTAGCTTGGATCTTGGCACCTCTGCCCTCCACTTTCAGGACTTGTGGTCTCAGAAGATGAGGCGTTCAGTGCCTAAATATGTGTGTTCTGCTATGAGTAGCCACTTTACTGAAACAACCCTCTCCCTCCCCCCGAGGTAGCTAGGATTACAGGTGTGAACTTCTTCACACTGGGCTTTGAGCATGCTATGCATGTGCTGTATGCTGGCCCATACTCCTAGACTCCCTACCTAGACCTGAGTCTATTGACCTTTTTACTTTTCTTCCTTCTCTAGTTGTCCATCACTTCTGATGGGTGTGTGAGGTGGCGCCCTGCCCTGCTTCTGGGGCTTAAATAGGAGATTCTCAGTGAATATTTGTTAAATGAGTATAGAGATAAATTCCCTGAAATTGTGTATAGATGGGGAAAATTTTGTCTCTTGCCTCATCATCTTGAAATCCTTCCAAAAGTATTTGACATCTGGGCACCCAAGGCTCACATCTGTAATTGTAGATAATCAAGAAATTACTAGCCCAGGCAGAACAGTCTGTGAGACTCTTATCTCCATTAAGCAGCAAAAAGGCAGAAGTGGAGGTGTGGCTTAACTGGTAGAATGCCAGCCTTGAGCAGAAAAAGGCCGGTGAGAGGGCCTAAGCCCTGGGTTCAAGCTCCAGTACTGGAACACACACATAAAACAGTATGTGAGAGCCTAGTACAATTCCTTATGGTAAGGGTCAAAATTGCATAGTTAGAAACTGTGGTGATCTCATAGTTACACTGTTTCCTTCTGTGCTTGCAGTGAAGACAGGTTTTCTGTTTTGAAAGATGTGGCTGAGTTGTCTTCATGGCATCCTGTTGCACCATTTCCGGGCACGTCCATCAACTGGTTTTGGATTTTGTTCCTGAAATTCTGAGAGAAACTAGAGTACCACCTCCATATCAAAGCCAGTTGTCATGAAAAGAACTATTCTCTGCACAGGTTGTTTTATAATGGTCAGCATTTCAGAATTCTCTAGAGATCAAAAAAGCTTTCTGGACTGGTCCTAACAACATATACTTTTGGACTTGGGCCCTTAAAAACAAATGTTCCATTCCCTTACCCCTTATTAAAATGAGTTTGGAGTGGTCACTGTGGGTATTTTAATCCATCAGCTCATGCTGCAGTATCCCTTCACACTTATCTGGGAGCAGTCGCCAACCCTGCATGCTTTGTATAAATCTTTAGTCTCTTTAGTTCTGTTTGTTTGCCAGAGTTGGGGCCTGCACTTGGTGGCTTGTACCCTCACTTAGCTTTTTCACTCAAGGTTAGTGCTCTATTATTTGAACCATACTTCTGCTTCTGACTTTTTGCTGGTTAATTGTGGATAAGAGTTTCTCAGTTTTATCTGCCCTGGCTGACTTGAAACTGTAATAGTCAGATCTCAAGAACTGTAATTACCGGTGTGAGCCACTGGGTCCCACTGTCTCTCTAGTTTTTTATACTTTCTATTCTGTAGCTGCCTCGACAATGTTAACATGGTTGAATTAATCTGGACACCACTCTGGTGGGTGAGGGTCAGAAGAGAAACTTGAGAAATAGGAGAGAAAGCAACTCGATGTAGGCAGAAGGAGCAAGAAGGGCCCTTAGCGTTTGCTGTTAATGCTGACTGAAATAACCCAAGAATAGATGAAATAGTCTAGAAAACTGAGCAGAGCCAATTCAATGTTGTTTTGCATATTTGCAGATAAAATAAAATGTAGCCTTGACCTCTGATGCCAATACTAGGGCTTGCACTCAGGGCCTGGGTTCTGCCCCTTTAGCTTTTTCTCAAGGCTGGCATCCTATTATTTGAGCCACCTCTTCACTGGATGTTTACTGTTAATTGGTGATGAGAGTTTCATGGACTTTCCTGTTCAGGCCGGCTTTAATCTGTAATCCTAAATTCTCAGCTTCCTGAGTAGCTAGGATTCCAGCCCTGAGCAGAGCACCCACCTTTTGCATTGTTGTGGTTGTGATAAAATGTACATAGGGGATAACAAGCATCCTCGGGAGAGAAGGAGCTGGATCTCTGAGGAAAGTCACTTTGTGTAATAGTCCAGGTACTCCTTGACTTAGGACTGGGTTACACTCCCACAAACGCAGTGCAGACTGAAAATATCATAAACTGCAGTTCTGTCTAAGTTAACAAACAGCAAATTGTTCAGTGTCATAGAGTTCCCCTTATGATGGTGTCCTTGACCAAGAGCTGTGGAGGCTGCATAGCCTTGCTAGGAAGGGTTGCAGTCTGTATAATTGCCTTCAGAAAAGATCCAAGTTCAAATTCAAAGTATTGCTTTACTGAATGCCTAGCACTTTCACATCACTGTCTAGTGAAACGGAGTCTGGATTATTTATTTCCAATCACAGGCAGCAGAGACATTTGCTCTCTACTTTTTCTTTTCTCATGAGTGGTCTTTAGTTCTACCTATAAAGTTAGATGGAGGAGTATAAAGAAAACTCTCATTCTTCTGCGTTCAGAGACTAAGTTTCAGAGACTCTGGTAATCAGAAGACAGGCATTGTTGATGAAGCCATGTCAACTCTGGTTCTCAGGGAGCTTGACAGGCTGGTAATGGAATTGCCTCCACCTGAGGTACCTGGTTTTGTAACTAGAATTCATCAGCACATGATTACATAGTCATTGTTTGTGTTGCTTTCCTGAGTGGATAGCTGACTGGAATGATTTGTGGCAGAAACTTAATGGCCGGTAAAGGTATAAGCCACATTAAAGTTTGTCAGCTCTTACTAAAGCAATGCATTGTAAGCCACAGCGATAAAAAGTAAATGAAGAGACATCTTCTCTCACCATTCCCAGTCGACTGAGAAGTGCTAGCAATAAGACAAGAAAAAGGAGTTAGAGCTATGTGAACTAGAAAGGTTATCCTTTGGGTGGTAGGGGTGATTTTTTTTTCTATTTCTGTTTGCTAATGGTAGCACCAAAATATCATCAGGTTTATGTATTAAATGCACTTGATTTGGATAGCAACCAGGTATATACAGCAACTGTGTATGGATGATTCAACACTGTGATGTCTGTCGTGTGGTGGGATCTTCTGAACTTTTGCTGGTTTCCTTTGAACAGGGGCTGTCAGAGCAAAGAGGAGTTAAAAGAGGGAGGAGATGGGCTAGTGGAGACCTTGACAGCTGAGGAGTGTTTTATCGCTGGGTTCTGATTGTGCCTTACAAGGAACAATAATAATCAGCCAATATCACCACAATCTCTAAACTCAATTTCTTGTTTCTAACAGTGACAGTGACTGCCACATTCAGCTTTCCAATCCAAACCTAGCAACCATGAAGGAAGATGTTCTGTACCATTTCAGCCTCAGCACCAGCTATGTTTGGCGATGTAAAGGTAAAAATCCAGGCTTTAATTCTAGGAATTTGCTATGTGATGCAGACAGGCCTGCTTAGGGTAGTAGAGAGGGGGCAGGCACCTGTCATTATGTGTTTATTAGATTTTTACAAATTTCCAAGTATATGAACTAACAGGTAAAGGAAACTAAGTAGTGTTGCATTGACTTGCTTGATCTTTTATATCTTTGGTAACTGTACAGACAGGAAATTTCCTGAATCAAGCCAAAAGACTTACACAGCAGGGCCAGTTACTTTGGGGTTCTCAGAAGCATTGCTTGAGCCAGGAGTGTAGAGCCAACCTAGGGAACATTAGGATACTGTCATCTCAAATATAAATGAATGAATGAAAGTAACATGCCTGGTACTGATGCCTCATGCCTATAATCCTGGCTACTCAGGAGGCTGAGATCTAAGGATTGAGGTTCAAAGGCAGTCTGGGAAGGAAACTCTGTGAGATTCTTATCGCCAATTAACCACTAGAAAACTGAAGTGGGGCTGTGACTCAAGAGGTAGGTTGGTAGCCTTGAGCTGAGGAGCTCAGGGACAGCGCCTAAGTCCAGAGTTCAAGCCCCACACAATCAACAACAACAACAACAAAAATTCCAGGAAAAGCAGGGATAGTTATTTAGACAATTTGTATTACAATGATAATTTAAGATATATATTCATATTTTGTTAATTTAATGATCTCTCAGGACTTACATCGCAAAGTATAGCATTGAGTCTATATTTTTCTACAAAATCTTAAGTTCCTTACGGTTGATTTAGTCTAATAGGCTTAAAAATATTCTTAAATTTATTTATTTGTTGGGGGGAGTTCTGTGGCTTGAAACTCAGGGCTTTGTGCTCTTGCTTGTATTTTCCACTCAAGACTGAGGCTCTACCATTTGAGCCACAGTTTCATGTATAGCCTTTTTTCTGGATAATTGGAGATGATAAATCTCACAGACTTTTCTGCCTGCGTTGGCTTCAAACTTCTGTCATCAGATGTCAGCCTTATCAGTAGGAAAGAGTACAGGTATGAACTACCAGCACCCAGCTAAGTTTATTTTTACTTGACACATGAAGACAGTATGTATTTATGGGGTACAGTGTAGTACTACAGTATAATTCTACAATGTATAATGATTGGATCAAGGTAGTATATCTGTAACTTTTTTTTAAATTGTTTTTTGGTTTGGGAACATTCACAATCTTGTCTTCTAGCTACTGGGAAATGAACATTGAATTGTGGTTAGCCATGAATACTTTCCTGCTCACGTAGAACTTTGCAAACCTCTAGTCCCCATGGGGAAAGCTGACTTAATGCATGGAATGGCAAATCAGAAGAATGACAAGCCATCCAACTTATAGTTGCATCCAGAGGTGCTGACCCAGGGCTAGGTCACTTGTAACGTTGAGTACTGTTCCAGGTACCGTGTTGGTGTCCAACTCCAGGAAACTTTCCAGGTGCTCTAATTAGTGTTTTGTTTTCTGTTCACTATTGGGGCTTGAACTCAGGGGCTTGTGCTCTGTTTTGCTGAAGGCCGATGTTGTATTATTTGAGTCACAGCTCTACTTCTAGATCTTCATTGTTTAAAGAGTCTCTTGGATTTTTCTGCCTAAGGCTGGCTTCAAACCGCAGTCGTCAGGTCTCATCCTCTTTGAGGGTCTAGGATTACAGGCATGAGCCACTGGCACATGGCTTCTGGGTCTTCATTCATTAACATCATCTATAATGATTACATTCCAGCCTGTGGAGATCTCATGTTTAAAGAATAATCCCTTTCTTTCATCTTCAGATTCTCTAAAACTACTGCTCTCTCTTTTTATTACACACATATGTGTATATGTGTGTTTGTGTGTGTATATATATATATATTTTAAAGCATATCCCATCTTATTTATTTATTTATTTATTTATTTATTTATTTATTTATTTTGCCAGTCCTGGGCTTGAGCTCAGGGCATGAACCCTGTCCTTGGACTTTCTCAAGGCTAGAGCTCTACCACTCGAGCCTCAGCACCACTTCCAGCTTTTTTCTATGTATGTGGTACCGAGGAATTGAACCCGGGTCTTCGTGCATGCTAGGCAAGCACTCTACCACTAGGCCAAACTCCCGGCCCCTATATATATATATTTTTTTTTTCAAATGTTTTCTTGCTCGATACATCACAAGTTGAAGCTTTTACTTCTCTGATGGAGCCACCCACAGTAACCTAAACCTCCCCAACTCTTTCCGTGAATTGGCCTTTTGGCACTCAGGTGACCAGTGGCTCATTTTGCAGATGTGGTATGGGACCCTAGTCACAGGAAGAGTTGGAGGTGAGTGAAGACTTCCCATTCTCAGCCCAATCCCAGGCTTTCTGCAGTCTTTGGCATGGTGCAGGAGGCCAAGCACACATGGTGCCTGGAATTGCCTTCACAAAGGCAGCAGAGGCCTGGATCTCTGCATGTGGAGAGCTAGTTGCATTGTTTTGTGTTAGCCCATAATGAGCAATGAGTCCCAGACCAGAGCTTCTGAATCTCACCAGGAAATTCAGTAAAGCCAGTTATCCCTCCTTTCTCCTCAATATGGTAGGTGAGGCAGAACCATGGAATTTGCATTTTGATGAGGTTCTTGAATAAGCCAGATATTCCTGGTGAGGAGTCTTGGTCTTGAAGACCTCTGCTGACAGCAGTGTGCTGAGGGGGGTCCTTGTTCTCTGGTTGCAGTTTGTGTGTGTTGGTGGAAGCCCCTCCAGGATGAGTGCCTTCATCAGATATGTGGCCACAGAGCTGGGCCTTGACCATCCAGGAGAAGACTTTCCCAACATTTGTGCAGGGACTGACCGCTATGCCATGTACAAAGTTGGACCAGTGCTGTCTGTGAGCGTGAGTACTGGCTGTGTCCTTGGGCTGGGTCTCTAGGCTCTGGGGTCCCAGCCCCCACCCCCTGTACCCACACACATCTGGCACCCTAACACCTGCTGACTGTTAGTAGTGGGAGCCAGGTAAGCTGGGAGCAGCTGGGGTGGGGGTGAGGGGGATAGATGAGACCAGGATTGTGACTTTAAGGTTCTGTCTCCTGGAGCACCTAAGCATACAGATACAAATACTATGCAAATACTGCACAGCTGTGCACATAGTGCTTGTGTGATAGGGGCTGGGGCAGGCAGCCTGGGAGCCCAGCAAAACAAAGGAGAAACTGCCTTGCATGGACCAGGGTGTAAGGGGAGCTAAGGTACCAGGTCTCCAGTCTTCTCTTCCATCACATCGTGAGTGAGTGAGTGACTTACTTCATAACAACTGTGTGTGTGTGTGTGTGTGTGTGTGTGTGTGTGTGTGTGTGTGTGTGTGTGTGTGTTTATGTGTATGTGTTGGGGTGGGGAGACAGTACTAGGTCTTAAACTTGGAGCCTGTGTCCCTTAGCTTTTCTGTTCAAGGCTAACACTCTACAGCTTGATCCATAGTTTCACTCTTTTATAGAGCTTCCTGCTCTGACTAACTTTGAACTGTGATCTCAGCCTCCTGAGTAGTTCATGTTACAGGTATAAACCACTACTGCCCAGCTGAGACAAATTTTTTTTGCCAGCCCTGGGGCTTGAACTCTGGAATTGGGCACTGTTCCGGAGCTTTTTTGACCTCAGGGCCTGAGCACTTGGGCTTTCTCAAGGCTAGAGCTCTATGACTTGAGCCACAGCACCGTTTCTGGCTTTTTTTTTTTTGCCAGTCTTGGGCTTGGGCTCAGGGCCTGAGCACTGTTCTTGGACTTTCTCAAGGCTAGCATTCTACCACTTGAGCCTCAGCACCACTTCTGGCTTTTTTCTATGTATGTGGTACCGAGGAATCAAACATGGGTCTTCGTGCATGCTAGGCAAGCACTCTACCACTAGGCCAAACTCCCGGCCCCTGGCTTTTTTTTTTTTTAAGTATATATGGTACTGAGGAATTGAACCCCAGTCTTTGTGCATGCTAGGCAAGTACTCTACCACCAGGCTAAACTCCCAGCCCCCTGGCTGGAATTCTTAAAAGGGGACCTTTTCCCCTAGGGCTCTGCTACACAGCCTCTGGGAGTAGCTAGGTCATTCTACAGGAAGGAGATGGTCATCTTTGAAAGATGGGAGAGAGGATGTACAGAGACCTCAAGGTGCGAAAATGGCAGATGTGAATTCAGTACCAGTTCTTTTTACTATATGATACATAACCTAGGCACAGAAATAGCTGACCAAAAAAATAGAGTAATTAAAGCAATATACTGTAGCAAAAATCATGTGAAGCCAGGCACAGTGTCTCAAGTCTGTATGTAGTCCTTGCTTCTTGGAGATGGGGAGCGATGTATCACAGTTCAAGTTCAGACCAGTCTTGCTGACCTCTCCCCGGCCTCCCGCTCCACATCCCCAGTTTTGAAGACTACATATCTACCAGTAGTAGCCAAGTATGGTGGTGCGCAGTTGGTCATACCTGTAAGGCCAGGAAGCCCAATAGGAGGATCACAGTGCAGGCTGGGTCAGGCATATGGCAAGACCTATAACCAATGGCTACTGAAATGACTTAACAAGTATAGTTTCTGCTTAGCTATGCAAGACCCCTAGTTCAATCCATAGTACTGCCCCCTCAAAAAGGTATGTGAATATGGCCTTAATTTGATCTCTTGCTTATCTGCTATATATTTGGTGATATGGAACTGGTCCTTCTTGTTGACTATGAACACAGAGCTTATCTTCTGTTGAAGGATGACATGTGTGTGTGTGTGTGTGTGTGTGCGTGTGTGTGTGTGTGTGTGTGTGTGTGTGTGTGTGTGTGAGATAGTATCTCACTAAGTAGCCCAGGCTCCTGCCTCTGCCTCCAGGGTGCTGAGATTACTGATGTTTTGCATCTTGTCTGGTCAAGGAGTGACGTGTGTGTGTGTGTGTGTATACACTAAGGTACCACCCTGGACTCAGCTTTGGCATTTTTCTCTGGTTTTAGCATGGCATGGGCATTCCCTCCATCTCCATCATGCTGCATGAGCTCATCAAGCTGCTCTAGCATGCCAGGTGTTCCAATGTCACCATCATAGGAATCGTCACTTCTGGGGCTCAGGTAAGGACGATAAAGGGGGCCTTAGCTCTGGGGAGGTCACAGAGCTCCCTGTAGTGGCATCATTGATCTACCCAGCGTCGAGTCCCACCTTGGCTTTGTTGAAGAGTGTATTAATGGAGCATGGATAGGAATCTGCTGTCATGTTTGTCTAGTCTGTCCTCTTGGCTGGTGTGCAGAGATTGGTACCAGAAAGGTCACACTCCTTGCACACACAGAAGTGTGTCTTGTGGAGCTCACACTTGGTGCCTTATTTGCCTGGTTCCTTTTTTTCATGTTCTACACAGTGTCTCTTGAGTACCACTGCTGCATTTATTCACCCTTGGTCCCACATCTGGTTCCCCTTTTATTTTCTCCAGTCCTCCACACATTTCCCTTGCTTTTCCCTTTTCCTGCAAGATTTGGAACCCAATGAAAAAGCCACAGAACAACCCAAGAAAGAAAGACAGACGGTTACAAACTAAGGGAAAGATCCTTCAATGAGCCCCCAAAACTTGCCAAGTAGACATGGGGAGTGTATATCTATAATTCTTGCTACTCAGGGTTCTGAGATCTGAAGACTTCATGTGAAGCCAATGCAACAGGAAAGTCCATGTGACTCATACCTCCAATTAAACAGCACAAGACTGGAAGTAGAGCTTGGCCAAAGTGGTAGAGAGCTAGCCTTGAGTGAAAAATTTCAGGGACAGCATCCAGGCCTTGAGTTCAGGCCTTATACTCCTCTCTCTCTCTCTCTCTCTCTCTCTCTCTCTCTCTCTCTCTCTCTCTCTCTCTCCTCTCTCTCTCTCTCTCTCTCTCTCTCTCTCTCTCTCTCTCTCTCTCTCTCTCTCTTCTCTCCTCTCCTCTCTCTCTCTCTCTCTCTCTCTCTCTCTCTCTCTCTCTCTCTCACACACACACACACACACACACACACACACACACACACACACGCAGAGTTCACACTATTTAGTGTTTTTGTTTTCCTTTTAAAAACAAAAGAAGGTAGCCAGGCACTGGAGGCTTATGCATGTAATCCTAGATACTTAAGAGGCTTGGATCTGAGGCTTGTAGTTTGAAGCCAGCCCAGATAACAAAGTCCATGAGACACTTATGTCCAATAAACTACCCAGAGAAAGCTGCAAGTGGCACTGTGGCTCAAGTGGTAGAGTACTTTCCTTGAGCATAAAGGGACCCAGGGACAGCATCCAGGCTCTGAGTTCAAGCCTCAGGAATGGTAAAACAATAACAGCAACAAAGAAGATGAAGGATTTAATGAAAAAGCAAATTGCTGAAGATGCTGTATTGTGTCTCTGATCACAGATCAGACACACTGGGTAAGATATAAAGAGAAGCTTTCGAGTTGATCTCATGGTTATGGCCCAGTCTTGAGAGGTGGCATTTGATAATGCCGTCCTGCTGGCAGAGGCACAACATGGCACAGGACCCTCCAATAGTGAGAGACTTGGTGTTAGAGCGATAGAAACTGACTTACTTCAGTCTTGTCCCACCATACCTTATATGAGGTACAGGTGGTGTAGTTAGTTATGCTTTGTTCTTTAGGCAAATGTATTTTTTATTTTATATTTATTTTTGATTTCATTGTATAGAGGGATTAAAGTTATATTCTCCAGGTGCTTTACTTGTCACACATTGATATGCCTTCTCATGTTTTTGTCCCCATTTCCTTCCCCCACCTCCTCACCTCATTTTTCCCCTGCTATTTCAGATAAACAAGTAAACATCTATATAATGCACCAGGTACCAAAGTGGGATAATGGAACAATAAGAGATTAACCAAAGGGCAACACAAGAGAGAAAACCATAATATATAAATAATAACAGTCACTTACATTTAAGCTCTTGAGAAAAACATGTTTTTTAAAAAGAATGTCTGTATATGGTTAACAATCTTAATTCCACCTGTGACCCAATGAATTCTCACATGTGAAACTTGGGCAGAAATGTCTGTAGGACTCTTGATTTTCAATTAACCAGCAAAAAAGAGGAAGTGTGGGTGTGGATCGAGTGACAGAGTACCAGTTTCGAGTGAAGGGGGCAAGTGAGAGCAAAAAGCAAAAATGGGGCCAGGTGCTGGTGGCTCTTTCCTGTGATCCTATAATTCTAGCTACTCAGGGGGCTGAGATCTGAGGATCACGGTTCAAAGGCAGCTGGGGCACGAAAGACCATGAGAGGCTCTTATTTCTAATCAACCACCAGAAAACCAGAAGTGGTGCTGTGGATGAAGTGGTAGAGTGCTAGCCTTGACAGAAGAGCTCAAGGACACCATCCAGGTGCAGAATTCAAGCCTCAGGATCCACAAAAAAAAAAGACAATCAAACCAGGCACAATGGCTATAGTCCTATCTCCTCAAGAAGCTGAGATCTGAGGATCATGGTTCAAAGCTACCGGGGCACTAAGGCTGTGAGACTCGATGGAAAGTAGAAGGTCTTGGCACTCATTCGATCTTTTTAATGTTTCATATCATATGTGGACTTGTTTTAATGATTCAGGGGAAATAACTGGCATATCCCTGGATCTTGAGAAAGGTTTCTGGAATTATATCTCCTCTCACCATGATATTAAAATCAAAATTGAGTGCTGGGTGCTGGTGGCTCATATCCATAATTCTAGTGACTCAGAAGGCTGAGATCCTGAGGATTACATTTGATGCCAGCTTGGACACAAATGTGTGTAAGACTCTTTATTTTCAATTAACCAGCCAAAAGGGGGATGTGTGGGTGTGGATCAAGTGGCAGAGTACGAATTTTGAGTGGAAGAGTCAAGTGAGAGCTTGAGTTCAAGTGCGACTTTGAGCACAAAAGATGAAAACAGACAATAATTTGAGGAAGAGCTCTATTTGAATTGCTAGAAAAACCGAAGTCCTCATGGCTTATAAATAATAGACATTTATTTCTCACTTCTGGAGGCTGGACCCTAGGAGAATCAGCATCTGATGAAGATCCAATGCCTTCTTTATGGGCTTTTCCCTGCTATGACCATACAATTGGAGGGGCAATTCAGGGCTGGGTTCTCTGGTCTTCATTTTGTTTTGTGTCAGTACTAGGGTTAATAAAGAACTAAAGCAAGAACTAAGCAGTGATGATTCCCTACATGGTGGAGTGCCAGGAAATGAAGAAAATATTAAAAGGTGAAAGATTTACAAAATCTAAAGAGAAACCAGAGTAAATTCAATTTTATTACTGTTGCTGGTCATGGGATTTTAACTCTTGGCCTGGGCCCTGAGCTCTTCAGCTCAAGGTTATCGCCCTTGAGCCACAGTGCCACTCCCCAATGAAGAAAATAGTAAGGATTAGAAGACATACTTCTGAGAAGATGTTCAAAGATTCCTGGGTATTTCCAACACTCTTCTTAGAGCTTTGGTATGTTTTCTTCAGGGTTTGCACGTAAATTGATCATTTAAAAGAGCATTCATTCATTCATTCATTCAATTACTTTTGTTCTGGTACTGGAGCTTGAACTCGGGCCTTGAACTCTCACTTGGCTTTTTATTTTCTTCAGGATGGCAATCTACTACTTGAGCCCCACCTCCACTTGTAGTTTGTTATCTGCCCCAGCTGGCTTTGCATGATGATCGTCCTATCTCATTCTCCTAAGTTGTTAGGATTGCGAGTTGTGATGCATCCTGGTCTTTTCTCCCTGATCTGTGCTGTGCCCTGCCTGAGCCTCCAGCACAGCTGTGAACATCTGCTTCTTCACCAGGTCTGGAGCCTGGCGCCGTGCTCATTACCAGGCAGGCAGTGGATGCCTGCTTCCAGCCGGAGTTTGAGCAGCTTGTCCTGGGGAAACGGGTCATTCGAAGTACCAACCTGGATGAGCAGCTGGTGCAGGAGCTAATGAAGTGTGCTGCAGACCTGAGCGAGTTCAATACTGTGGTGGGAAACACCATGTGCACTTTGGACTTCTATGAAGGTGCGTGGTGTGTGTGGGGGGGTGTGAAATCTAGACTCAAGATCCCCTCCTTGCCCTGATTCTGCTTCTAAGGATGTCCAGGGTGGGCTTTCAGCACCTTGGCTGTCAGCCCATCTCAGCCTTTTCTTGGTGGTGATAGCAGTGGCTAGGAGCCATGCTAGGAGCAGGCTGCTGGGGAGCCGCCCCTGCATCCATGCTGGGTGTGGGCAGAGCGCCACCATGTGGTCACAGCTGACAATACAGAGTCTCCATGTCTGTGCTGCAGGACAAGGCCGCCTGGATGGTGCCCTCTGCTCCTACACGGAAAAGGACAAGCAGGCCTACCTTCAAGCTGCCCACGCAGCTGGCATCCGAAACATCGAGATGGAATCTTCAGGGTTTGCAGCCATGTGCAGTATGTGTGGCCTACGAGGTAAGCAGGCACAGGATGGCCTCAGGGCATCCTTCTTCCTCCATCTCTGCTCTCCTGGCCAATCTTGATGTCCAGGCCACCGCTTCCTACCCCACCACAACCTATGCTTTTGGCTTTTATCAGTGGGCTCACAGGTCAGTGTCACACCCAGCTGATACCCTTGCACCCTTGGGGAAAACGCTGTGTGATCAAGACAGCATCATTGGTGTCCCCGTAGTCTCCACATAGCGCAGTGAATGTCTGATGGAAAGGGGATCATACAGCTTCGATGCTGGCTTGCTGGCCAGTAAGGTGCCCTGAGCCTGCCAATGGCTTGGCTTTCAGTGCTCTCTGGCCTTTGAATGTGGAGTTCTTCTAGAACAGCTTCCCTCCCAGAATTCCCTTGGTCAAATCACCTTAGCCTTCTAGGCTGTACAGAACAGGTGAGAGCCTGCCTTGGAATTGGCTCAGACATGAACTTATTTCCTTGTGATAGGCTAAGGTATGAACTCAGAGTTTCATGCCTTATCTTGCCAGGTAGGGGCACTGCCAAGTGAGCCATGCTCCCGTCCTTTTTCTTCCTGTGTGTATATTTCAGATAGAGTCTGCAGTTTGGCCAGGCCACTTTGCATTGCCATCTCTACCTATCTTGTAACTGGGAGTGTAGCCGTGAAACCCCACAAATTGTTGGTTGAGATGGGATCTTGTAACTGTACCCTGTTGGCTCTGAACCATTTTTCTCCTCATCTCCATCTCCCAAGTAGCTAGGATGACAGGTGTAAGCCACTGCCCCAGGCCTAGTAGGACTTTTCCAGTAGAAGCGAGGAAAGAGGTGGGTGAGACCGAGGACAAGGTGCTGTTTGTAAGGGCAGAGCTTCTAAAGTTCCTGAGCCAACCATGCTGCTTTCCCTGCTTGCTTCATCCCCCATCCTCTCCTGAGTCAGAGTGGACAGAGCAGACTTGCCTAGGGCATGCACAGGCTGAGGCTCCCTGCTCCCTGCTTGGTCTGATTCTTGTGAATGAAGCTAGAGATCTGGCACTTGGGGTTGACATGGTCTTTGTGTTTGGCAGCTGCAGTGGTGTGTGTCACCCTCCTGGACCGCCTGCAGGGGGACCAGATCAGCAGCCCTCAGGAGGTGCTTGCAGAGTACCAGCAG
Organism: Megascapheus bottae; assembly: GCF_031878675.1. NCBI lineage: Eukaryota > Metazoa > Chordata > Mammalia > Rodentia > Geomyidae > Megascapheus > Megascapheus bottae. The sequence continues at coordinate 8,198,493 of NC_143511.1, read as the reverse complement.
AGGCCACAGCGGCTGGTGAGCTACTTCATCAAGAAGAGTCTGGGAAAAGCCTGAGGCTCAGAGACAAGCTGTCCCCAGGTCTGTCCATCCAAACGGATGTGCAAAGTCTCCTTTTGTGTGATTTGGAGTGTGGGCTGGTGGCCCATGCTTTAGGAGGCTGAGATCACATTCTACCCTCAGAGCAGACATCCAAGACCCTACTCAACTTGGTTTTTCATGGAGACAAGGTCTCACTACAGTTTTTTCCCAGACTCCCTCAAAGTGTGATCCTTCAGGTCTCCAAATCCCTCATTCTCTGGTTCCAAATTACTGTCTCCGTACATGGGATTACCTGACTGTTCAATTTCTATTTCATATCCTACTTTGATTAATGATTATGGTATGTAACATAAAGAAAATGATTTACATGTCACATGGATGGCTTTATGTACTCATTTATTCCCCACTGATGACTTGCTCCATAGATTCCATGAGATATTAGACACGAATGAACAGGATTTCCTTTCCCTTCTTCCCTGTAGAGCAGTTGCATTCAATTCATGATCTCCCAGTGAAATAGGAGACAGAGACCCAAATGTTATGGAAGGCAATCGACTAATTTCTTGCGTCCCAGACACAAGACCTCTCAGCTCTCATGTCTGGCCTCAAGAAAGAAGTTCCTGTGTGGGGTCCTATTGAAAGATGGGTGGACATCTGACAAATGCTGGAAGGTCACTTTGTGAAGGGGAAGATGTATGAGCAGCAAACACGGGACAGTGACAGCCAGAGTGCAGAGAGGGCCACCCCAGTACCAAGAGTGAGGGCATCGTCGTCTAAGATACATCCTCTGTGGGCAGGCTGAATATACTCTCCCAGACAATGCAAGAATAAAATGCACCTGCTAGCTTGTGTCTGGTGCCTCTTTCACATGTGTCACTCTAACAACTCAGGAGGCTGACTCAGTTGTGAGGATCTTGGTTTCCAGCCAGCCTGGGCAGGTGAGACATTTCCAATTAGCCACCAAGAAAACCCGGAACTTTGAGCTGTGTTTCAAAAAAAGGAACAGTGCCTAGGCTCTGAGTTCAAGGCTAAGACCAGCACATAAAAAAACACACACACATACACACATACACACACACACACACACACACACACATACCTCAAACAAAGACTAGATCCTTGATTTTTCCAATTTGTACAAGCCTCTACAATGATTCACTCATACTGATAATGGGGGAACAAGGATACAACGTGGAGGTAAGGCAACTTGTCTGGGCTTTAGTACACTATGTGCAGACGGCAGAGCCACAGTGTGAATGGGAAGGAAGGGCTGTGCAGGAAGTTCCCTCAGCCTTTGCAACACTTCCCTCCTTGGCCTGACAAATGAATGGGTCATCAGCTAAAGCACTTCAGCTCCTGGAAAGGTGTGTGAGCTGGCAGGGACACACAAGATGAAGATACCAATGGCCACCTCACCAGAGTATAGGGAAGACCTCAAGAAAGGTGTGAAAGGTTGGTAGGGACTGTAGCCCACAGTAGCATCTCCTAGATGAAGACAGCAGCATTTGCATCCTGGCCTGGTTGCCGTGTCCTTATTCAGAAGGCTCTGCTACATTTCCCCCTTTATTTGTATCTCCAGGATCTTTAGCTTCTACTGATAGAACTATTAAGGGAATGCATCTCCTTATCCCCTGCAGCACACAAATCAAAACAAAAACCAGTAGCTTTATTTCCTCTATGAATATTTTCAGATAGGATATTTTCCAAGAGGAAAAAAAGTCTTAAGCCAAATCAGTGCCTATCCTGAGTAAATGAATATGTGGAGTTGAGGAACTCTTTTATTCTACACCTGGGCTCTGAATTAGAAATAAAGTTTGTCCTGAATGTGGTAACCTAAGAATGTTCATTGGCAGCTAAGGGTCCAGATGGCACTCTTTTAATATAAATATAATTACAGTGGTGAATATAGTATAGTACTGTCAGGACAAAGGAAAATTATGTTCAGATTCAAAGATTGGTAAGGTTTTGTCTTGATTTCTCTTCCCTTTAAATATTAACTCCCAAGGAAAATTTGCATCCATAGACAAAATACATTGTCTTCAGTGAGGATCTAGAAAGGATCTAGAATGAGAGAGGCTGCATGTGTTCTGTGACCAGGTAGTAGGAGGGGCTAATGTTGTAAGGTTCATCCAGTAGGCAAGATGCAGAGAAGCCACTTTCTCTTTGTCCTATTTTTTGTCAGTCCTGGGGCTTGAACTCAGGGCCTAAGCCCTGTTCCTGAGCAGCATGTGCTCAAGGGTAGCACTTCCAGCCTTTTCTGTTAATGTGGTGCATTATGTGGGGCATCATGCATGCTAGGTAAGCACTCTATCATGCTAAGCCACATTTCCAGCTTACAAATCACATTTTTGGCTTGGGCTTTCTTAAGGCTAGAGCTCTCCCACTTGAGCCACAGAACCACTTCTGGGTTTTTTCTATGTATGTGGTACGAAGGCATTAAACCCGGTCTTCGGGCATGATCTGCAAGCACTCTACCACTAGGCCAAACCCCCAGCCCTACACACGACATTTGGAGAGATCAAATTGAGAGTCTTTAATGAAAAAGCTGGCATCTGCAGGCAGATTCCTGTCAAAATGAACAGCAGCTTTGCTAGCTGGTATACTTAACAGCTGGTATACTTAACACTGTATGAAAACCGTGCCATAAAAGAGGAAAGAGCAGAAAACCAATAGCAACCACGCACATCAACCCAGTAGAGAGTTGAAGTGGGACACCTTGTTGATTTGAGGAGAGCCAGGAGGTGGGGTACAGTACATGAGACCTGGCTTAATGGCTGCTGAGCTGTCTGATCAAGAAATAGGTTCAGGTCAGAGGACAAGGTCACAGGACCCTGGAGAGTCCCAGGTTCAAGACACAAGACTGACAGGTCCAGTAACCTACCATCCAGGTCCCTACCCCTGACTCTTAGACATCAGGGAGGCCCATCACCCGGGGGGTGGGGTGGGACTTCCCCTTCTTCCACTATGCAGTCAGGATGTGGCTCGAGGCTAGAGCTCAGCCACCTGAGCCACAGCACCACTTCCGGCTTTTTGAATGTATGTGGTACTGAAGAATGGCATGCCAGACAAGCACCCTACCACTAAGCCAAACTCCCAGCCCTGCAAAGAGAATGTTTGAGTGGCATGGGCATGTGACTTTATGCTCTCTCTGTGCTCTATCGGCTCATTTTCCTACATCGGTGTGCTTAGTGTTTGAGGAATATACCTGGTTTGGAAAAATTGTGATTTTGGATTGTCTTAGTTTACCACTTCTTGCAGCTCAGCAGTGGGCCCCTGGCTGGAGCACTGCCCCGGTTCTAGTGTGGACTCCTTTTTCCTGCAGAGGGGCATGGTGCTATCCAGCCTCTCCCAACACCTGAGGGTGGCCTCCCTGCCTGCACAGAAGGAACTCAGGGGCTTCCCACACAGCCAGTGACTGCAGCAAAGATGATATTTCAACACTCAGATTTCATAGATCCTGGAATGGTCCATGAGAACACCTGAAAGTCTGGCCCAAGGCGGTGAGAGACACAGGCTCAAGGCATCACTTTGGATTCAGACTCTGTGCAAGGTCAGCATGCCTGACATGGGCCGGGGAAAAATGATCTTCCCCATTCTACAATAAATGACCTCTCAAAAGCAGAAAAGACTTCCTCATAAAATACATCTTCCGAATAACCACAACAAACTTGCTCTCCTCCTAGAGAAATGGTATTCATGGACTCAGTGTTTCCACTTAAAGTTTTAATAACCCAGAAAAGTTGGCAATTTTCCCCAAAGCATCAGATAGTGCTACTAGCTTGGTTGAAGTCCACTCCAAAGGTTGAACTGGCAACAACCTAATAAATTCCTTCGTGCCCAGTTCTCCTGGAGGGCTGAGGGCTCAAGAACCCCAAGATCACCTCATATTGGAAGTCAATCTTAGAGTTGCTGATGTTGGGAGTAGAATGGTATCCACGACGATAAAGTATGGAAGGCCTGGTTGAGAAGCCCAAATGTCCAGAGGTTTCGTGGCTAATACTTCTGATGCTAACTTCTTCGCTGGTATTCAATTGGGAGCTGCTATGGCTGCTGAATGTCTTGCTTGAAGTCTGGTGACTGAATGGAGGGCCTGCCTTAATCCTAGGGCCTCCCTGGGCACTCATGCTTGCCCCAGACCACAGTGTGCCCTGAGCCTGAGGCAGTTTTCATGATTCTGCTCTGGGAATGGGAACCACCATGGGAACCAAGGAAGAAAGGGATGTGGGCAGAGCTGAGGCCACACAGCTCAGTCCCAAGGTGGCTGTGTGGAAGCGGGCGGGATGCAGCCCCAGCTTCTGGGGCTCACTATCCCACCACTCACAGCCGGGGAGTCCCTTGCCCTGTGGGTCCCTCTGCTTACTCTTTTGAGGGCTTCCTCTGGACCAAGCTCTTCTTACTCTTCCTGCTCTTCCTGCGCAGGAAACTGGCCCACCTGGGAGGCTCCAGCTCCTGGCACAGCTTGTCGCTAAGACAGGTAGGAGTTGTGAGCACAGCAGGGCCAACACTGGGGCTCCATCCCAGGTCCCCTGGGAACTTGGGGTTCCATAGGCCCCATGTGTGCTGCCCCCTCTGTGTGCCCCAGCTCACCATTCAGATGGACTCAGGCGCTTCAGGTTTGTGAACCATTTCACAAACTTCTCCTCAGGAACTACGTGGAGCTCCTGACACGCGCCCTGGAGTTCTTTGATCAAGGCCAGGACTTTATATTCCTGGGGGAAAGAGAACAGGATGCTCACTGGCCTGCACAGTGGAGGGGCACCAGGCTACCTATGTGGGGCCTTACCTGGGTCGCTCTTCAATCTGGCTCTGTCTCTTGCTCATTGCCTGCTATGATCCAGGGCCCATCCCACAGCTCCCCCCACATGCCCCCTTCTCCGGTCCTCCACCTTCAGAGAAAAAGAAGGACCCAAGGGCCCTGCACAGCTGGCCTCCCTGTGCTGGGAGGCTTCATCTCCTCACCTCTCTTCTTCTTTGCATGTGTATCCACTTGCCCTGCAAACCAGAGAGCCACTGTGCTTAGCAAATGGTGCTTGCAGCTCAAGGCTGCCTTGCCACTTTGCACCTACCGAGGTAGGTCAGCAGAGGGCAGCATGGGTCCATACCTGGACTAGGGTTGCTCTCAGTCTAGGGCAGGGACAGGGGGCCTGAGGACAGGGATCTGACTGTTCTTCTCAACTCTCAATGCACCCTGCAGAGACTGAGGCTCCTAGGGACAAGCACGGGCTCTTCCCACATGCTAGGTCACCTTGAGGACCTGCTGTCACACTCCCACCCTGCCCCACTACCCACGGAGAAATGGCCCCAAGTCATCAGCAGCACTGAAGGCTGGCTGTTTGCCAGGAGCATCAGAAGATAGCTCTGCTGTGCTGCTTGGATGCCTGAAGCTGGGGAGAACTCGGCCTCTTGCTGGAGCTCCAGGGGCATCCAGAGGCTCTTCTTCTCCTATCTGATTCCCCATGCCTGGTCCCCTGGCTCACTCACATTCTTGGAGTCCTTGTCCTTATGGTGGTGTAGTGAGGCCAAGTGGTTGAGGATGGTGCCGAGGTAAGGGACTGTGCCCTCGGAGTAGTCCTATGGTATTGGGTGGTGAAAAATAAGAGTTCACTTAGGCTCCTGCTTAGTCCCACCGGACTTACCCCAGTGCCATGGTGCCAGCCAGGAGAACTTCTTAGGGCATAACAGGCTCCTTCCCCAAGGATCCACCCTCCGCTCCTACCCAAGCCCTCAGCCCTGCAAGTGGGGATCAGTCTGGGTCTGGTTCAATCCTAGGCTGGCACACTTGACAGATGGGCAATTTCTCAGCTCCATGCGAGACAGTCTGTTGGATGCAGCTCCTTCCTGCAATATGCAGGAATGGGCAGAGGTCAGGAATGAAGGGGGTTCATCACTGTGTGTGGCTGTGGGAGCCCATTGCAGGAATGGGCAGAGGTCAGGAATGAAGGGGGTTCATCACTGTGTGTGGCTGTGGGAGCCCTGTCCTCTCCTGCTGGGGAGTCTCTTGCCTCAGGCATGCACACTCACCAGTTTCTTCTGCGTTCCCAGGCCTCTCTTGAATTTGCTCCAGAAGGCCATCCGTGTGGACTGTGGGCCCTGGTAGGATATAGCATGCAGTTAGAAGACTGTCAGCTCACTCAACCCTCCACCTTCCCTGCTTTCTGGGGTCGTAGGACGTCAGGTTCCCAGGGACCATCATCACTCTTCCTGGGCATATCAGAGCATATGGGAAGGCCTGTCTGCAAGGTTGAGTGTGGACATTTGCAGCAGCCCAAGAGGATGGTGCTATTTGGTCTGGTTCTGAGATTCTGGGTGTGAGGCTGGCTGGGTGGAGAGGAGGCAGCCCCATCACAGACCTGCCACAAGGAGGAAGCTGGAGATTCCCCATCCTGACAGTTCCTCCCCTCCTCACACACCCAGGATGCCTCCTGGCCTGCACTCACTCCACTGGACTGCCAAGCAAGGGGGAGTCACTGGTTCTCCACATAATCTGCCCTTTACCCCAGCACAGAACCCATGCTTCCAGCCTTCCCATGACTCATCCTAAATTCCCACATGATGCCTACTAGAACTTTTGGAAACCCCATCAGGGAGGATTTCCTCGCCCTCCCTCCTCTGGAGTAAACTTCTTCCTGGGCTCATACCACCTTGTAGTGTTTCTCCATCGAATAGATCTTCCTCAGCTCCTGCCATACCTCAAGGCTCCCCCTGGAGGAGGGGCAGAGACAAGGTGAGAGATGGTAGAGGGAGGGAGAGGAAGAGAGGCAGTGGATTTTCAAGTTGAGGCAGATTTCACCCTAATGGAGAAGAGCTTTGCATGTGGCTCCACCATGACACTTAGGTCACCTGGAGTTGAGCAGAGCATTGTGAGGCTAGGGGCCAAAGACCAGAGTGGTTTCCTTTGGAAGAGCTTCTAAAGACTGGATGGCCTCAATGTGTCAAGAGTCCCCTGTGGCCTTGGGTCTTGTGTGCCTGGAGAGGAAGCTGATCCTAGCAGGCAAGTCCTATCAAGTCCCCTCATTTTAGGATATCACACAATCTGACTAAATATTTCCTCAGGACCCTCCTTAGACCCATTCAATACTCCTCTCTAGAAAGCACCAGAAAACAGCATTGTCATCTTCTGCTATTGCCTTAATGCTAGGACATAAGACATTAAACAAGCCCCAGGTTGTCTGGAAGCTCTGCCTACAGTTTCACCAGCCTCCTCAAAGAAACTCTCTACCCTCCATTGAGCCTGTGAATCATGTGGATGCCACATGAGGTCCAAGGGCACACAGCAACTGGCAAATCTTCCAGGATTTCATAGCATCAGGGACCATGTAGCAATGGGAGAAAATAAATCTACCACACTGGGGTCTTTAGGCTGGCAAAGGGCAGGTGACCTTCAAAGTCCAGTTATGGGAGAACATTTCGTTGGGGCTGCAACTAGTGTAACAATCATGACAAACGAAAAATGATATCTATGGCTCCCTTCTCCCATTAATTATCCCAACACCAAAACACCCGCCCCAATACAAGCCTGTCCACAGGTGATACTTTCTAGAGCATTCTAGAGGCAGGCCTTCTAAGGAGCAGATACCTGGTCCCAGCATTCAAGAAGAAGGTACTAACCCCAGCTGCACCTGCTCAGAAATACACCGGACACCTGCACCAAAAGCACCAAAGCCTCTGCCATGGGCTTGCACTGTGATGAGAAGCCATGGCCCAGCATACTTTCCATCTAACAAAGACTTAGAGAAGGGGAGGGGCTACAATAACTCAAGGTGGGGGCCTGGGAGTCCGTGGAACAATATGTGAATCTTACACTTTTGTATTCAGTAGTTCCTGCTTGCCACCCTCTCATCCTATGCCAAACAGCTTCCCATAGGCCCTCATTTTGGAAAATGTCATAAGGACCTCCAATAGATGCTTCCTAGCTTCTGTTTTAAGATAGGGGGAATTTACAGGGATAAGCCCATGGGACCCTTCTTTAACATTTCTATTCAAAGAAACAAAAATTTTAGCCATCACCACTGGCCTTTGCAAGTGACTTCCAAGCAAAACACTGCCCCCAGTGGCAGATCCATGCAAGGTATCTCCAAATCCAACACAAGAGAGCATTATTAAAATTTTGACCTCAGTTACACAGCAAGCCTAGGACACAGACTTTTGATTTTTGCCATCCAGCCATCCCTCAACAAAAATGCACTTCCTGGATGAGATAATTTAATTAGTATTTTTCTAGCACCCTGCTATGAAAGAGGACTCACACTCCCTCCCTTCTATGCAGGAACTGAATAATCCAAACTCTCCTGATACCATTAAATCCTGGGTGACGCACTGCCTGAGACTTCCCCCTAGGGTATTTAGTTAAAGAAAAGTATCCATTTGTTCTAGGAACAATTATCTTGCTTTCAATCTTTAAGAAACTACAGGGACTTTGCTATAGTTGTTTTACACACACACACACACACACACACACACACACACACACACACACACGCCCCAAGCATCACCTTTGCAGGGAACCTTTGAGCAGTCAGCACAGCAATCCCAGGTAAGTTTTCCAGTTATTTCTTCTAGTGACTCTGGCTGAGGCAAGTGGCTGTAGCACAGCTCCTCCAAAGACTATCTTTGCACTCACTACCTTCACACCTCAACCCTTCTTTACATATGCCAACCACTCTGCTGTCTTTCCTCTCTTGCCAAGGTTTTATCTTTTAAGTCACTCTAGTTATCCAGCACCCTCTACCCAAAAGCCATAGCTTGGATCTGCCTTAAAAGGCTGACCTAAGCTGGTGACCCCCTTTCCTAATTCTCTCCCCTTGCTTCATTCTGAAATGCCCCTGAGTCTGAATAACAAACATTTACCAAGGTAAATCCCATTTCCATGCTTTCTAGATAACTTCTTACCAGCCATAAGCTGCTAGGCAGACTAGATAACAACTGGGCTATGCAGTTATTAAGGGCAGATTTTAAAATGACAAAAAGATACAGTTTAAAATAAAGCCCACTTGAAAATCAGCTTCCCTTCCAACTCAATTACATTCAGGCCTCCTGCTCAGAAGCTCCTTATACTGAGAGATGCCCGCTTCCTATTGGCTGCTGGGTCGTTTTGAGAAATGTTGCCTTGGCAACATGGAAGGCCCAGACACCTGACCCAGGAAGTGGAGGATGCAGTGTTTCTCCCTCTCAGACATCAGGAGTGGCCAGCAGGTTGCCAGCCTGGGGGTTCCAGTATCCACTACATGAGATGAGACAGGGACTCCACGGCCAACCCTGCCCAGACTATGGAGACCTTGAGATTCAAGATGAGTGAAAAGAAGGGAGGGAAACAGTGGGCTTCCTGATTTGTCACTGTGGCTGGTCAGGAATGGTGGTCTCAGCAGACAGATGACAAGCTGGGAAGTCTCTTTCGTACCACAGTAACTGAAGGCACTCTCCTGCCTTGACATCACTTTGCAAGACAGAAGTCACTTTTCTTTAAGTCTTAATCCAATGCTCTGACTATCATCCACCGTCCCCCAAGCAAGGCTCACAGTTTGGGGCACTTCTACTGACCCAGGGCAGCCAGATTTCCTTGACACTATGCATCAGACTCTGGACCTACATGGTGACACAAGAGAACCATCTATATCCTGAATGGAACTACAAACAAATCTCCAGACTACTCCGAAATGTCAACAGGCCACATGTTTAAGTTATCAGATCACAACCAACTGTTGAGTCTCCTCGAATCTGTTCAGCCAACTCCTAACAATTATCTATTACATAAGGGCTATAATTCTCCACTTTCCCCCATGATATAGGGAATCCAGGCATCCTGTCTCGATTCTCTGATATCACGCCCCACCACCACCCCATCCTTGGCTACGACCTCGGTTTCAGCTTCAGCCATAATTTACACTTGTCCCCACAGTTGGACTGACTTCACAGCTCGAGGGAAAATGCATTGACCTTTGAAACCAGCAAAGCAATTCCCCTAGTGAAGGGAGCAGGACTCAGGTCTTCCCTTGACATCTCAGAGACTCACTAGAGGTACTTCCTGTGTAGGAAAATTTGCGCCCATAAACACCAGCATCAACAGCACTGAAGCAGAAAGAGAGATGGGAAGAGAGATTTTCTTTGTCAGTGAACAGTTGCTGGGAATATAGAGACCCCCAGGGCTGTGGCTTTCTCTAATGGCACCATGGCAGAAAGGCTGGGATATGCAGTCCCTGGGACTTACCTTGCACATGTCTTTGCCAAAGGTCTCGCTGTAGGTGGTGCCAAGGATTTCAAACTGGACATAGGGATTCGAGCTGTCCTCCTGAAATTCCATCACGCCTGTGAGGCCAGTGATATGACCCTGCAGGGGACAAGGGAAGGCCACTAGTGAACAAGGAAATTACGGGTAGAGTCAAAATATGAAGCAGGACCACCACTTCCCAAAGTATTTACAGGAGAAATCCCCAAGACTTGCACCTGTCATTCATACAGTGCACTGACAGTTCCTGCTACATGCCAGACACGGTGCTTGCTGTGAAATAAAGCAGTAATAGCATTTGTTCCTCCCAAGATATAAACTTCCCCTTGTGACCCAATGCAGGTGCTTCTTTTTTTCTGATGCCAGAAGGATCTCAAAGGTCACTGGGAACCATATTTGACACACAGCCTTAAGTTGCAGGGCAGTAAATGAGAGCATTACTTGGGAAAATATAGCTTTGTTACCTATGCCAGCTTGGAAAAATTTGTACCCATCCCTCCCCACACCCCAGCTTCAGCCTGAAATAAATCTATGCCACAGAGTCAACAGCACTGAAGGAGAAATATACAAATAAATAAGGCATGTTGTCAGAGGCAATACTAGCCCTGCTCTCTCTTTAGCAGCTTTGTGAGTTCCATAGGAAAAGCAGGGCAGTGAGGGCTATGGTGGTCTCATCCCCATCAGTCTTGTAAGTCTGGGGTAGGGTATCACTCAACCTTACCACCAATGAGTACTGAGAACACAGAGACTGAGCCCAGGAGAAGCCCAGCTTTATCCTAGGCTGCAGTAAATTCAAGCCACCACAGGAACATGTTTACTACTATCTAAGCCATGTGCAATTTATCGTAACTAAAACTCTTTAACACTATAGAGTTCTCTAAATGCTCTTTTGAAAGCCTCTAAAAACCAATTCACTCTAACAAGTCTTGTGTGAATTACTCAATTTCAAACCCAGTCTTCTACCATGGCTTCAAGTGGAACATGGCCCGTGGGCAATGTATGTGCACAGGAGCACGCACGTACACACACATAAACATGCTGAGATCCCAGATGATTGGCACACGACAGCATCCACCAAAACTACCTCTGGTGTAAACAGTGGCAGTCTTTTTGGTGGCATAACAGACAGACAGAAGATAGGCATAGGAAGAGACATAGAATTGGTGGTGGTCTCCAACCTTTCTAAAACCAGGTCTCCTTGAATTAAAGTAGAGGCAGTAATAACACACATGCGTAGATGCAGCTCAGCCAGCTTTCAAATGTGGGGACAAGAAGAGTGACAAAATAGAAACCTGAAGAGAGGACTAAGGAGGCATATAAAGCGCTCAGTTTCAGATCAGTTGCTGCATGGACAGAGTGAGATTGTGAGGAGGGACCTGTCTCCAGTCTTGGCCCACCCTGGAAGTATACTCCTTTGTACACACCTTTTTGATGGTGTCTAGCATGGACCGCCCTCCATTCCATGGCTTGGTGGATTTCCGGATGCAATGGAGGCTGGCCATGCTATGCCACTTCCGGTCCTCTAACTTCCTGTGGAAGGCGTTGGCCAGCATGAGAACGCTGTCATACAGGTAGAGGTTGGAGATCTACAAAAAAAAAAGGAGCAATTAGACATTTTTCAATTGGTCCAATTCAGGAGAGAGGGGGAGAAGCCAGCAGAAAACAGCGATAGGAATTAAGACATGGTGATTGATAGCTATCCACCAGCCTCTGGTTCCCTGTGTTTCCTCAACAGCTCAGTCAGGTGGTAGAGTTCCAGAAAGTCAGACCTAACCCTCCAGGAACAAGATTGGCAAGCGGACTGGCACATCAACACAGAGAACCAGCAGGCACAACACGGTGACTGAGGCTTTCGAGCAGACAAGTAACTTGCTCAAGTAACATAAAGCAGAGAGAGAGGAGGGTTAAGAGGGTAAAATGAGGGCATGGCATGGGCAAAGGAAGTAAGTGGTGTAAGAAGGGGCCCTCCTAATAGGTCCTCAGGCTATCCCAGGACTCTTGAGAGATGACAGAGATTTGGGCTTGGGCACTGTGGCTGAGCTTTCTTGTTTAAGGCTGGCACTCTACCACTTGAGCCACTGCTTCACTTCTGGCCTTTTAGATGCTGAACTGGATGTATGAGTCTCAAGGACTTTCTTGCTGGGTCTAGCTTTGAATGTAATCCTCAGATCTCAGCCTCTCAAACTGCTAAAATTACAAGTGTGAGCCACTGGTGCTAGGAAACAGTCTTTTCATGATAATTTAATCCTATGTTATAACTTAAAGCAGCCACAGACGACATATCAGCAGATGAAGGCAGCTATGTACCATTAAAGCATTATTTTCTAGCCAAGCACTGGTTGCTCACAAACCGTAATCCTAGCTACTCAGGAGGCTGAGATCTGAGGATTATGGCTCAAAGCCAGCTGGGGAAGGAAAGTCCTTGAGACTTTGGTCTCCAACTAACCATTAAAATGGCTGGAAACAGATCTGTGGCTCAAGTGGTAGAGCACAAGCCTTGAGCAAAAAATGCTAAGGGACAGCGCTCAGGCCCTAAAATCAAACCCCAGGATACACACACACTCTCTCTCTCTCTCTCTCTCTCTCTCTCTCTCTCTCTCTCTCTCTCTCTCTCTCTCTCTCTCTCCACACACACACACACACACACACACACACACACACACACACACACAGACATAGAAAGACGGAGAGGTGCAAAGTCCATGCTGGACAGTCTAGGACATCTCACTCGTAACAATCAATGGTCAGTCAAAGTGTGTCAAAGGGACCAGTCAATGTACACCTAAACAGCAAGTAGCCTACTAAAAATATTTCACACAAACATCACTAGACAGAAATAGGAGACTATGTCAGCCTCACTGAACTCCTGGGAAGATCAAATAGGCTTCTTGGCCTGCAAGAAGAGGCCCTGTGATCTGCAGCCTTTCCTCCTCCACCAGTCCCCACACCTCAGGCATATTCTTTGCCTTAACTTCATTTCTCACCCGCCTTGACTCTGGGTGCCTCAAATGTTAAGCCTCAGATGAGAAGCTTTGTGGCAGGAATTACCCTCCAAAACTGAAGCTCAAGTCCATCAGGAGCCAAAGAGAAGGAGGACAAAGCATCAGGCCTGGTACAAAGCTCATGCCAGCTCCAAGGGCCATTTTCACCATGACGCAGCCAAACAGAACTGACTGTTTCCCCTGCAGGTGCCCTTCTGTCCTGACCATCCCTGGAGACTCCTGTCCTGTCTAGAAATGTCCACTTTCCTTGCCGTGGTTATCATGGGACCCATGTGTGGTGCCTCTGCATACCACTTACATGAATGGGAAGTGGGTGGAGGAAAGACAGCTCTCATGGTAGAGACAGGGTGTGTCTGGGTAACTGATCAACCCTGACCCAAAAGCTTGGTCTCAGGCCAAAGGGCTATCTATAGTGCATTAGTGTCTGGGCTGTTCCTCTGAAGACCTGCATAACACAGGTGCTTACATGACAACCAAGTCTAGAATTGCTCCCACCTGGGAACTTGACTATCCCACATGGACCCCTGTCACAGAACCATGTCCCCAGTGAGCAAGACTAAACCCCACCCACTTCCTTCCATGGCACTCCTCAGAAGCTACCACCACTGCATAGACATACTTTTGCCCTTTAAATATAAAGCTATAAAGGAGAAATTTTTATAAGGATATGTAAGGCTTGGTATGTATTTAGGTGCTTTCAGTGTTGGTTTTTCTTTTTGCTAAAAGAGTAATTAACTTAAAGCTGAGAGTCCTTGATGGTCTGAAAATTTCTCAAGACATTTGTGAGACTCTCAGTGAAAGTAAAACTAAATCGCTTAGTGCTCTTTAGTCAGCTAGGACCCTTCGACCTCCACCCCTACCTGAATACCACTTGTACATTATCAGCGCAAGCACACAGCACTGCCTCATGTTTAGCCAGACTAGCACTTGATTGAATTTCTCTCCCCTCCCAGCATTTCTATTCAGGACGAACTAAAGCGCTCAGCAAATACATGAATGCAGAGAGGCTTGCAATATAGAAGAAAAAGCAAACATGACTCAGAAAGGCCAAAGGAAGCCCTTCGTCCTCCCACAAGTGTGTCTGCTTGGAAGAAAGAATGAATTCTAGTTCAAAGGAACAGTCTTGAGCAATGCTCTTTTCCAGGCATGGATAAGCCTTCCCACCTCCCCAATATCACCCTTTTCCATGGGCTTCTACACATTGTCAGTTCATAAATGTGTTTACCTCACCAAAATCTGAGCGTTTTTTTTTAGCTCTTCCTAGTTAATGTTTGATAGATATGTACATAATGAATAGGCATATGCATGGATAGAAAGATAGATGGGTGGATAGATGAATGAGTGGGTGTTTGGATGGGTGAGTGGGTGGATGGATAGATAGGTGATAGATGTGTAGATTAATGAGTAGATGAGTAGGTAGATGGATATGTAGGTGATGGATCGGATGTAGGTGGATGGATAGATGAATAGATGCGTGGGTGGTTGAGTAGGTGATGGATGAGTGGATGAACACATGGATAGATAGGTAATGGATAGGTTAGTGGCTGGATGGATGAGTGGGTGGATAAATGGGACGGGACGGTGATGGATGGATAGGTAGATGGATGGATGGATAAGTGGTAGAGGGATGGATGGATAAGGTGATGGATTGAGTTTTGGATGGACAGCTAGATGCATAGTTGATTAGTAGGTGGATTGATGGACGATTAGTCCTTAGGTGAATAGGTGATAGATAGACATATAGTTAGAAGAGTCTGGGTGAAAGTACAGGTGGTAGAGTGGATAGATTTTTGTGCTTAAAAGGTACAACTTAACCCAAGAAAGATTTGCTGTCTCCAACTTGGATTTGGAAGGGAGTTTCCTTCATTTGTATCTCATGTAAATTCTGAATAAAATGGACAATATAGGAAAGCCCAGATCATATTGCTCACCAGAGGAAGAGGGTTCTATAATACTATGAACCATGTTTTTGACAGGGACTTAGCATAGACCAGCTGAAGGCCACACATTTGTACTCTGGGCTGGCAGAGCCATGGGAGCTGCTCTTCCAATGATACCACCCAGATGTTCAGAGAAGCTGGAAATAGCAGGTAGAATATGTCTGGCATAGTCTAGCCTAGCGTCTATAGCAGGCACTGTGTTTGGTACCAAGTTATTCTGACCCATTGCCCACCTGGGCTCAGAGGCTGCAGCCCTGGGAAGCCCCCCAATGTCCTCTTTAAATTGACACTGCTGCAGCAGGCAGCCTCATTCCATTCTCAGGGGAGAATGGAATTTTGTCTCATATCTGCACATTCTCCCTTTTCATTTTGAGCCGTGGTCATAATTCCACAATGCATCCCACAAGCATTGCTCTGGTGACTTCCATCCTCTCCAATTCTCCTCCCGACCCTTGTCTCTCACCCTATGCCTCTCAAGCCCTGGGATCTATTCACAGTGCTATTCTCTCTAGCAACAACATATTTCCCAACTTTTAGGAATTTGTGAGAATTAAAAGACAGAGTATTTTTACAGGGCTCACAATCTGAATTCTAACTATTAAGAAGGCTGACATCTAAGGATCAAAGTTCAAAGCCAACCCAGGCAGGAAAATCCAGGAGACTCTTATGGACAGATAACCATGGAAAAGCTGTAAGTAGAAGCTGTGGCCCAAGTGGTACAGCAGCATCCATGAGTGAAAAAGCTAAGTGACTATGCTCAAGCCATAGGTTCAAGCCCTAGTACCAGCACAAAAAAATAATAGAGAGGGAGGGAAAGAAAGAAAGCCAGAGAGGAGAGACTAATAGAAAGAATGTATAAAATGCCTAACAATAATTTGCATGGATACATTATTGCTCAGTAAATGTTTGTGGAACTAATGAAGTTGAATGACGAGTTCTACATTTGTTCTTAGAAGCAAATACCAAATTAAAGAGCTCTAAAGATATTTGCATAGAGGTTGCCTCTTCTTGGAATGTGGAAGATGGTGGATTGAGGCCACACAAGGGAAAGGTACAGGAGCTGGGTATAGATACATTCTGTGTGGCTCCCCTCACTCCAAGTCAGAATCACAAAGCATATGCCTCCATGAGATGGCAGGATCCTGAAGAGGCTGAATTTCAAACTTCATTTACCCATGTCACTATGTCCTCATGGAGGAAACAGAAAAGGGAGGACACATCTCTGGGAGGTAGGAGAAGTTATCAAGGAACTCTTGCTGGGAGTTAGCAGTTCTTGAGAAGCCAGGTGGAGCTACTCAGCTGTTGGAGAATTAGAATCCAATCCATACACATCGACTGACACCCGAAAGACAGAAAAAAACAGAATTTGAGTTTTCTTAAGAGTTTTCCTCAGAACTCTTGTTACATCTGTTAACTGCATTTTATTAAGGAACCTGTCAACAGAAACAAAGCCTGTTAGTAAGACCATTAAGTGGACCATGATAAGAAGGTAAGAATGTACTTAATAGTCAGGTCCTAAGAGGAATGAGCATAGAGATGACAGAAAGGCCAGCAGGATACAGAGATGATGGAGCACTGGGAAAGGAGGCATGGTGTTCACTAATATTGAATACTCCAAGCCAGAAGGACTTAGAGGCTGTTGATGTCACTGCATTACAAAAATTCACTGAGATTCTAGATTCTAGAATACTGTAATAGCATACCATTGATGGGCTGATATATAACCTACAAAATTCTGTTTAGGAGAATGGACTTCCAAGCTCAAAGGTTATCAGAGTTATTGTCTGGTGGAAGGCCTATTTCGTGACTTTCAGAAGATGCCTTTTTGTTGGGTCCTCACGTGGTAGAAGCAAAGAGCTCTGGTTCCTTTTAGAGAGTAATAGGTCCATTTCTTTCTTTCATCATTTTTTTCTCCTTTTTCTTGTGCTAGACCTGGGGCTTGAACTCAGGGCCTGGGTGCTATTTCTGAGCTTTTTCGCTTAAGTCTAGAATTCAACACTTAAGCCATGGCTCCACTTTCAGCTTTTGGGGTTTTCAATTGGAGGTTAGAGTCTCAAAGACTTTTCTGCCCAGACTGGCTTTGAACTGGCTCTGAACAGGTCTCAGCTTCTAGATTAGTTAGGATTACAGGAGTAAGCCATAAGTGTCTAGTTTGACCCATTTCTAAGATCTGTAGTTTGATGACCTCTTTTTTTTCACATATGCATTAGGTCATAAAAGTTGGCTCCATCTCCTGACTCCATCAACTTGGGGATCAGGTTTCAACATACGGAAGTTGAGTGGATACAATATTCAGATACTCCCTAACAGCTTCTTTGTGTAGCTGAGGATTTATTACCTTATTAGTTCAAGAAATGACTTACTCCCTGTCTGGGCAAGGACATAGCAGGTGGAGGATAGCCCTTTGAAAGCCCAGATGCCCATTTCACTTATTGCAATACAGATTAGGACCTGAGGTCATGAAATATCAGCCCTTACATGATATGTGCTGAGCTCGTCCACAGAGCTCATCCAAGCCCATTTGATGAAGGCAGCAGATGCCAGAATCTATCCACCATCAGCCAGGAAGACAGAGGTCCTGGCTAGACAGGAGGATGCGCCAGACTGTCTGCCTCCCAGGCACTGAGGCTTGTCTTCCCCATAGTAAATCTGTGACTCCAGTGAAGACTTATAAGGGCACTTTAGCTGTGTCCCTGTCTGCTCTAAGGGATCAAGGATAGTTATGCACCTGCATTATCATCCCTGAAGGTATAAGATGCTGAATGGTCAGTCAAGGTCAAAACCACAGAGACCAGTTGCATCTTACACCAGATCATTATCTTCCTGAACCAAAAGCTGGATATGCGGGAAACATTTTCATCAAGAAAGGCTCTTCCCTTCCTCCAGGCTTCTAAAGAGCCTAGGAGTCTCTGCCCTCCATCATTAATCAAGCAAAGTGGGCTGTTCAGGAGATATCTCAGAGGCAAACAGCAGCCACTGACCTTTGACAGGATCTTCAGATAGTCTCTGGTTAGCCAGCAATGTCAAATAAGCAATGGACAGTAGGCCCAGGGGGAGGGGCAATCTGACATCCAGATGCCACAGCTCAAGGAAACCATCCCCGGGCTAGATCTTCATGTCAAACTGCTGCCAACCAACCTGTTCTGAGCCTGGCCAGAGGCTAGAGCAGATGGTGGCAGAGGGCAAACGGGAGGCAGGAGGCTCGCTCACCACTGAATCTGAAGGAATCTGTCTGTACCCAGGACTCCCATTGTACATGTGGCCACCTGAAGTAGAACAGCACAACTCTGTTTACCTGGGCACTGGTCTCTGACACACACCACCCTAACCTGCCTGTCAAATGCGCCTGTAGGATCTTTACAATTAATGAAATATTGAAAGTGACATGAAATCCAAGTCTCTGGAGAGAAGGTAGGGATGCTGAGGGTGGCTTTCTATGACAAATCAATAGAAACCTTGTAGAATATAGAAAGTTCTAAAGATTAGGGATCAGAGCCAGGCACAAATGGCTCACATCTGCCATCCAAGTTACACAGACAATGAAACCTGACTATCATAGTTTGAAACCATCCCCAGAAGAAAGTCCTTGAGATTCATGGGGCATGAACTCTGGGCCTGGGTGTTGTCCCTGAGCTCTTTAGCTCAAGGCTACCGCCCTACCCCTTGAGTCACAGTTTCACTTCCCATTTTCTAGTGGTTAAATGGAGATAAGAGTCTCATGCTTTAGTGCCCAGACTGGCTTTGAACCTTGTTCTTCAGATCTCAGCCTCCTGAGTAGCTAGCATTACAGGCGAGAGCCACTGCACTAGGTCCTTGAGATTCTTATGTCTAGTTGATGACAAAAAATAAAAGCAACAACAACAACAACAACTTTAAAAAGCCACAAGTAGAGCTGTGCCTCAAGTGGTGGAGTGATAGCCTTGAAATAAACAAGCTCAGGGACAGGACAAATGCCCTGAGTTCAAATCCCAGTATCAGCAAAAAAACAAATAATCAAGATTGGTTAAGAAGGGAGGGGAAATGAAATGCTTTAATAAAATGACTATATGGGGTGAGGATGATTCCACCAAACCATCAACAACATTTAAATGCATAAAAAGAGGAATTTCAACTCCTGGGGAATATTCGGTAACAATACTCTATTAGCCCCTTCAGCTTAATTCTTGGTCATAGTGGCCAGATGATATAGGTTACCTCATTTGCTGGTCATCCTTTGGAAACACATTTGAATATAAATGGAGTGGCAATGTGATAATTACAGACCTGAAGTCTCAGGGAAATGCAATTCTGAAGATAGGGTGCTATACAGAGTCTCTTTGGAGCAAGGCTGACTGTGAAATCTCAGCAAAAGTCTTGGGGTTCTGAGGGGCCAGTTATCACTTTTATTACTGGCTGAGTCAGACAAGCCCTAAACTAACTTGTCAAGAAAACAAGAATGAGAAACACGGAATTCAGACACTGCTTTGTAAGGAAAAATAAACAACAACCCTGGCATGCTGGAAAATACAATACTTTGGAAGCCATGAGAAGCCACTTATTTAGATATTTTTCTTCCGAAGGACTTGCATTCTACTAAACAGCAACCAAATTGATTTGCTATAATAGTTCTTGGTGGGTGTTCAAACACAGATAGCCCTGACCACAGGCTTAATAGAGGAAGATAGAGTTTCTGAGGCCAGTTCAATTCAGTGGAGAAGCCAGAAGATGAATGAACTTGCAGGAAAAAAAATATACTCCATTCTTTTTATTTACTTGTTCATTTTTATTTTTTGTACCAGTACTAGGGCTCAAACTCAGAACCTGGGTGCTGTCTGTTAGCTGTTTTTACTGAAGTCTGGAGCACTACCACTTGAGCCACAGCTCTACCTCTAGCATTTTGGGGGAGTTTAATTGGAGATAACAGTCTCAGACTTTCTTGCCCAAGCTGACTGGTTTCAGTACGGGACCCTCAGGTCTTAAACCTCCAGGGTAGCTAGGATTAGTGGTTTGAGCCATTCGCACCCAAAGATTCCTGAACTACTGTCATACCAAGAGCGATCTGGGGAAGGCACTAAGATGGACTGAGAAGCTCCATTTCTGGGAAGATTTTCATTAATTTTGTCAAGACAAAGTTAATAATCCGTGGCATCAATTTTTTTCCCCTTCAGTTGGCTGTTCTAAACATCTTAGAGTCTTCTCGATAAATCTCACACCTAGAGGCTAGTAGAAATTAGTTTGCCTTCTACACTGTCATTAGAGAAGAAAGAAGTAATCATACCTGAGGAAACTTGAAGTGATTGGCTTGTAAATGAGAATCTACAAGCTTCCCAAGTTTCAGGAGGAGTAAATAAATCTCATTCCCCTCTCTGCCCCCATCATATCCCCCATTTGAGAAAGAAAATGCACCAGAGATTTCCTTAAGAAAGTGTTTTACATGGATACTTCTAGATACCATTTGACTTGTATCAAGCCCTACATTTTTAACACGTTTACCCAAGAATCCCCTATGGAGGGCCTTCAAGAAACAGGGTCTCCAATGAAGAGTTACATGGGAATCAACAACATGGCCTGTCCTCTTCCAACCTGTGACTGAGCATCTGTGGAACTGACATGGATAAAAGAGAGATGATAAAGCTTGAGACAGAAGCTGAGAAGATAGGAGCTACTCTTCTATTATGATAATCCTTTTAAAAATATGCTTAGGAAGAAAATGGAACATATTATATAGTTAGCAATATGCAAACTAGGTATGAATGATAGACAAACATATGCAGGTATACATAAATATGCATAATAGCTAGGTAGAAGATAGATAGATAGATAGATAGATAGATAGATAGATAGATAGATAGATGGATGCATGCATACATACATGGATGGATGGATGGATGGATCGATGGATGATGGATGGATAAACAGCCATGTTCATCCTTTCCATGGAAACTCTGAACATACATTCCTCCTGCCTCAATGACAATGATAATGGTAATAGTTCTAAATGTTTTCCACATGTTCTCTCACTTAGTTTTCATGATGACACTTGGGGATAGGTAATATTCTAGTCACCACTTGACAGAGCAAAACACAGAGGCACAGAATGACAAATAAATAACAATCATTAAGTGGTTCGTAACTAGAGTTAATGGGATTTGAGCCCAAGCAAATCTGGCCCTTGTCCTGCTGCTGCTATGGCTGTAACTCCAAGATCTCTCTGATCTTTTGCTTTTCAGTTTTTCTCTTTGTTTAGCTCCTGGAAC
This sequence comes from Megascapheus bottae, assembly GCF_031878675.1. Taxonomy (NCBI): domain Eukaryota; kingdom Metazoa; phylum Chordata; class Mammalia; order Rodentia; family Geomyidae; genus Megascapheus; species Megascapheus bottae. Next base: position 8,177,054 of record NC_143511.1, on the reverse strand, counting down.
AGAGAAGGGTAGGGGACCCCAGAATTCCTAGTTGGATAATTCCGTTATGTCTTTGGGGATATATGTCATATCAGAAAGCCCTCACCTGGACCTGGCCCCTCAGCCAGCCTTCTAGTCTTCCGTGGCCAGATTGTTTGCATCCAATGTGCCTGCTATAAACCCACTTCGTTTTATATTTTTGTCTGTAGGAAACAGATTCATTACATACTTCAACATGAAACACTGTCAACTCCCCGCCCTAGACTATGTCACCCACTTTTGTGCAACAGGAAGTGATCCCTGAAGATGGAGTGTGGTTTGAGTAGCAAGAACTGGAGATGTGGATAGAAGGACAGAGGTACGGCCAGGGAAGAGATGGTTTAAGACTGGAGAGGGATGAAGCCATTCAAAGGGTTGAAGAGCTGGAGAGGCCTTCCAGGGAGTTGGAGGTGCACATGCTTTCACTTCGTTCAGGGCAAAGGTTTCTCCTCTCATTATGCATCGAGAAGGGCAGGCACACAGTGTGGACCCCTTGTCTAGTGTCACATTCATCCACATGGAGAGCAGAAATGACACATGAGCAGGATCACTGTTACAGTATACTTGGTCATTGTTATTTCTTAAATAGGCCACAGAGAACAAAAGCAAAGCAGAACAAAAATGTAAAATTTTTACCAAAGGCCTTTCTGAGCTATGAGTACAAATTCAAGTTCAAATTCATGGTCCATGAAGAGGCTACTCTCTTGCCAACCCTTTACCACTTCAGTCCCAGACATTCCATCCAGCCCATTCGGCTGATTGGTTATACCTTGGAGCAGTGGACACCAAGAGAGGGCATTTATTCCACCTAAATTCAGTTCCTGCTGTCTTTTCCAGCCATTGAGAACCTATTTCTCCTGTGTACTATCTGCTGAGCCATGTTTCCTCCCCTCTCCTGATATAAAATAGCATCGTGGGTTCAATGTTTTGGCAAATTATGTATGTTATCAACCCATTTGAGATCCTAATAACTTACCCCTTGAAATGTGAGACCTCCTTCCCCAACCCCTCCACAATAATATTGACATCAAAGATGTCCTGTGAGTGGCTGAGACTCAGCCAACTCTGACCTGAACCTGGATAACTTGAGCCTCAGCATTCAGAAGATGTGCTAGGGAAGTTCCAAGTTCCTTAGCATATGTTCTGTGTCCATATGAGTGACTTCTTACAAGAAAGAGCACAAAGCCATTCTCCACCTCTAGCCCTGCCCAATAAACCCATCCCTTCAAAAAGTCAATAACAAGGCCTGAGAAACAGCAATCTCTTCCCCACGAAGGTATAACGTTCTCCTTTTTTTGGTGCCAGTCCTAGCGCTTAAATCAAGGCCTGGGTGCTGTTCCTGAGCTTTTGTATTCAAAGCTAGTATTGAAGGTATGACTCTTAACAAACTTTCCTGCTGGGCTGGTTTCAAACCACAATCCTCAGATCTCAGCCTCTTGAGTAGCTAGGATTATAGGATTATAGCCACCAGTGACCAAGAGGTATAACTTTTAAATACGAGAGGCCCAAATTTATCTTACACATGTGTGTCAATGGACTCCCCAAGAACTACAGTGTAAATAGGTGTCTGTTAGTATCTAGCTTTGCCAACTCAGGGGATTCTCAGTTTTTATAAATGCTATTTTGCCCATTTATTTTCTACTTCTTTCACTATCAATGAGCATGATTTTCATTTGCTTGTTTTGAGACTTACACACCCTTTTTATTTTCTTTAGGTCTTAGGTTCATTTACCTTTGAAGTTTTTGTCTTTTTCTTTTCTCTTTTTAGTTTATTCTGTGGGTATTACAAAATATAAATCCTTTTGTTAAAAGTGTGGCTATACATATAGGATGACGCTAAATGAAAGAACCTCCAGGATATAGAAATAAAAGCCATATAATGTATGATTGTTGTCCTTAATGTACTATGTTATTTCTCATCTCTTTTGCTGTTCCTTGGTTATCTCATATTGTTACAGTATTTCACCTTGTTATCTGATATATTGTATATATGTTTATTTGTTTATTTGAAATAGGATAGGGAAGGGGGAAAAAGAAGATGAGGTGCTGGGGTGGGGGGAGGGAAATGGGGACCAAAATATGAGAAAGGGTATTAATGTTTGTGAAGTAATGTACCTTCTATCTGGCAAATATAATGTAACCCTTCTATTAATTACAATAAATTATATATGTAAAAAAATACTAGAGGCCCCCTGTGTGCTAGCATTTCCTGCTTGCTAACAACAAACATAGTGGCCTGCTGATACTGTCCAGCTGACTGGTTTCAATTTTAGCAAATGACAGAGGTCTTAGTAATTAAAAGTGGTTGGCAATAGCATTCAGCTCATACCCAGGAAACCCCAGAACATTTTGGGCCACAAGCCAAGGGTGTAAGTGAGATGTACCCCCACCCCCCACGGAATTGTATATCCCACACTGACCTGGAGCATCTGGAGGTAGCCTTCCTGAGGGTCACAGAGCAGAGAAGAGATACGGTGGTTGTTCCTCATGCATTTCTGGTTGTCCTTTGCAGATGGGAAGATTTGCCGGACCACCGTCATTCTTCCAAGGGCACTGTGGACCAGATCCAGGATCTCGGGGTCACTGATTTCCTACAGAAATAATCACATCTGTGCTTACTATCAATTCATGAATAATTTGAAAGAGATCAAGGGATGAGGCTCAGGTCACACATATTCTTATTTATTTACAACAATACTTGTTAGCCCTTAGGTATACACAAAATTGTTTTAGCTTTTCCTCTACACCAGAGGGGGTGGAAAAAAAATAAAAACATGTCAGAGGCTAAAAGATGTCAGAGGCTGGTTTCCACAGGTCAAGATTTTAGCAACCGGTGTTGTCACAGCTCACAGTAGATACAAGTAGGCATTACTTAGCCAGATGTACTGCTGTATTTTCTATTGGGAGTCACCAGCCTGATGTGATCAGGGAAAGCCAAGTTTCTCTGACTTGATTAGCCAAAACACAATGTCTTCCCTAGAATTCTTTCCTACTTAGATTGTTGGGGTTTCTTCCAATAAAAAATTCACAACCATATCCATTTGTTCCACAAAAATCTACCCATCATCCTGTATGGTGTTTGTTCTATATTTAACACTAGTGATACAACAGGAGTCACCCACAGTCCTGTCCCAAGAACCTCTCCTTTTCCATTACTAGATGAAATATATACCGAGTGTCTCAGAGACTGAAACACCAATGATGCTATTCATATGCCTTTGTTTATTTGATGCTTACAACAACCCTAGAAATACAGTGAAGTATATTTTAGTATCATTCCATTTTGCCTTCAGGTGGAGACATTGCAAAAGGAGGGGCCTTCAGAGGCCATGAGAAATGTCTCACATACTGAACTTGAAGCTGAACTTACTAGGCACAGTGTTTGCATATGTGTGGGCAGAGTACAGCTGGGAAGCTTGTGGTGCTACACTGGCTGCAGTACAGGGCAGAAAAACTCTGTTCAGGGTGGAGCCCTCACCAGATGTGCAGTGCCACAGGCTCCACCGGCCTGGGGTGGTCCTGGGGTGGGGACATTTGTGATCAGAGGGGGTTGATCATAAGTAGGATCAAAAATAGGTTTTGAACCCAGGACCCCAACAGAGGTATATGGGGTTCACACACCCAGAATGCTATAAGATGACAATGAATACACATCAAGCACTCCATGAATGGGACAGGAATAGTTAGGTTAATTGAAGTCTCAGCTCATGGTCTCCACTGGCAGCTGGTTACAAGTGAAGACTTTACCTATGCATAATTGTATTTTAAAATGAGCTTTAAATTTTTCTCCTTACAGATCACCCAAGCTGAAATTCTATAGTGGTGTAAATAGAGCTAATGAGGTTAGAAATTAATGATGACTGATGACGCATTCCGAAAGTAGTTAGAAATTAGTGATCATTTAAACCACAGCATAACGTTTTCAAGGGCAAGACAGTAAACAATGTATATAGGATGGGTCTAAGGAAACATGTCGGGGAAGGGTTACAATAGGTTAAAGTCCCATGCTGAATCAGGAAGAGAGTGGTGGCATACAAAGAGTTGTGGCATAATCTGTAATCTCCAAGAAGGCTGGCCTGCAGAGATCACATCAAGTTAAATTATCCAAATTTTTCATGCTGTTTTTGTGCTAGAATCTCTCAAGACAATGTTCCAGACAAGTCTGTTTGAAGGAAGATGAACTTGCTAGATTGGAGCAATAGACAATCCAAGGTAAGAAGACTAGTTATGCAGAACAGACCCAGAACACAGCGGGTTTCAAGGAGCACAGTAAAGGATAAAGCTGAATCTGGATATACATGGTCAGCTCTGCCCCAGCCACTCTTGGGACCAAGGCCCTACCCTGAGCACAGACAGAGGATGAGAGAAATCACACCCTCATATCATCAACCTACCCAGGTACACCAGCTATCTACTATTCCAGAAACCATATGAAAGTGAGGAGCTAGGTACTGGTCACTTATACCTGTAATCCTGACTTAGGACACTGAGATCTGAGAATCCAGATTCAAATCAAGCCCAGGCAGAAAAGCGTATGAGATTCTTGTCCAATTAACCAGAGCAAAGCAGAACGGTGGTGTGGCCCAAGTGATAAAGCACCAGCCATAAGAAGAAAAGAAAAATGCTAATCAAGAGCATGAAGTGCTGAGTTTAAGACATAGTACTGGCATAGAAGGAGGATGAGGAAGAAGAAAAAGAGGAGAAGGAGGAGGAACAGAAGGAGGAGGAGTGGAGGAGGAGGAGAGAAGGAGGAGGAAAAGAAACAAAGAAAGAAATTGAGAAGCTTCTTATCTAAAAATTGCATGATATCATGAAACACCACTTCAATTTACCATAAAGAAGTGAATCAGAGCTAGCACCCCTCAGAGGGGAAATGGGTGTGTCTCATATTATTTCTTTTTTCCCACATCTTGAGGAGGCTATTACAGGACAGTCATTTTCCTAGAAGTCCTTTTATAAAATTTCTCATGTTTCCTCATTTTCAAAAGCAAATCTATAGACCCCGGTAGACCCTGGAAACCTGGGAGTTGACTTACAAGACAGCCTAGAACAACCATTGTCTCTCCTGGCAATTCACAAGCCCTGGGGGAATGACTCTGTGAACCAAGGGGTGGGAGTCTTCTCAGCTTCCCTGATCTGCCCTTTCCTTCTGCCTTCCCAGGACTTCTAAAAGACTTGGCACAGCGTCCTGCCAAGCCATTAACTACCATATGCCTTCCACCATGAGAGTCTGTTGGAACGTGTGGACCATCCTGTGTCACCTGGCCTGGCTTGAATCCACTCGATCTCTGCTTGCTAGTTGTTCCTACACTCCCCCTGGACTATTCCTCTCTCTCCAGAAACATGTCCAATCTGGGAACCCATGGTAATAAATAGCCCCCACTTCTTTCCCTCTTCCCAATTCTGAGTCTATCTGATCGGTCCATTCTGGCAGCAATATGGCAGGCCCTGGTCCTGTCCCAATGTATCTGCTAGGCCCCTAGGGTAGCACTGAAGTTTTTCTCACTCCTGCCCACTAGTTCCTAGCTGATATCTCTGGACCACAGTGAGAGGCCCCAACTTCCGAATCATCCTATGGAGACACAGGGTAATTTAAGCATTCAATTAAAACAGAAAACATTTTCCCTTTGTACCAGGAGAAAAATCTTCCCTCCACCCCACCAAGGACTACAGTTGATGAGAAAAGAAACAAGCCACTGGGTAACACAGCACTCTCAGAAGACAGTGAGGTAACAGAACACATCAGACACAATGCTCACTGGAATGCACAAGCAAAATCATTCCGTATTTCTCTTCAACAATGTGAGCTTCCCATGACCAGCTAATGTGGGCCAACTAATGTGTCAGTGTGTCAATGGCACATTAGTCTCATTCTGTCTTTCTTTGTGCTCTTCTAGTTCGCTCCAGCCACATTGTTTTATAAACTGCACATGTGCCTTTGTACTAAGTATCCATTAGCATATTGGTTAGACTTTATTGACTAGATTTCAAGCCTTACATGTGACAAAATTCTCTTTCTGGGGTACATTACTGAGTTTCTTTTCATATTGAATTGTGGTTATAGACTCAGTTTTGTTTTATTTTTTTCCATTAATAGAAAAAACATTTTTATCTTATTCAGGGTTTTGTGTCTTTTGAACTCAGGGACTCATGCTTGTTAGGCAAGCACTCTAACACTTAGCTATGCCCCCAGCACTTATTTGCTTTAGTTATTTTCCTAGCAGAATCCTATATTTTTGCCCAGAGCTAGCCTCAGGCCATGTCGATATTATTCTTCTTTAAATTTGTTTATTATATCCTTTAAATAGTTGCACAAAGGAATTTCAGTTCAACATGAAAATGTATAAATACAACACATTTTTTAAAGGTACACTTGTAGGTTAACCACTCTCTCTTCTCTCATGGAAGGCAATATGACACTATCTTAGATTTCCATTATTATCCAGATACTAGTTTCCTATAGCTGTAATAACAAATTATCACAAAATAAATAGTTGAGAATAAAAAAACTGCATTGTACTTATAAACTGATTTATTGAATGGTAGCCCTTTATAAAAATTATATAAGGATAATGAAATATATTAACAGTATGAACTTATACAAGCCAATTTCATGCGTTGTTAATTTAATTATCAACAATTAAACCTTGCTTCTCCTGTCAGAAAATGAATAAAAAAGAACTGAAAGATAAGACTAGGCCTTGAATATAGTCATAGGCAAATATTCAGCCTACCACACATAAATTTTTTTAAAAATATGTATATGGTCTGTCATTTTTCTGTAAATACATTTCAGGTTTTATTTGTCTTTGGTTTCCTACAGTGTCATTCTGTGATGTGGCTAGATGTGAACTTTTTGTCATCTTCTTGATCCTTAGTCTTGCTACATCTGGTTTGTTTTCTTCTTATAAATCATAATGTCCTTTAATATTCTTTCTACTTCACTTTCTCCTACTTGCTTTTAGAAATTTAGTCAAAAATATGCTAAATATTGTTACTTATCTTCCATGTGTCTTAACCTCTCATGTTTTTGTTTCTGTGGTTATAGTCTAAATAATGCCTTCGTATTTTCCATCTTTTTCTCTGTAGGTCCACTCTGATGTGTAATGTCTCCTTGTAAGGTTTTTAACTTACTAGGATTTGTGACTTCCCTGTGTTTGGTTTAGCTAGCCTCAATTCTGCTTTTTATTTTTCAAGGCACATACACCACTATTTTTAAGACATATTAAGTACATTTCTTTCATAGTGTAAGTCAGAGATTATGCCTCTCTCTTTATCTCTTTCTCGGTCTCATTGTTCTTATAACTTCTCTAAGAATTCTGAGTCTAGCTGCCATTCACATTATTTCAGAAACTGTTTGCTTGCAATCTACTTCCTCCTCACTGCCCATCTAAACCACTGTAAATTAAGCTCTCCTTTGAGTTCCCTTAGACCCCACAAACAACATAAACTTGGGGCACAAACCTGCATGAGTCATCAGTTTTTAAGAAAATGTCCCTTCCGTGCAACTCTGAAGTGAAAATGGGAAATTTCCCTTGCATTTGTTTCTCATTAATTCTTAGAGTGAGGATATGTTACCAGAGCTAGGGAGAAGTCTGACACTGGGCTCTACACAAGGTGGTTCTTTGACTTGATCTTCTATGTCCTGTTTCCCACCCAACTGGAAGAACAAAAACAGCTTGGCCAAGACATTCAGGACAAACATTAAATTTGAAGCTCACATATTGCCAAGAGTTTCCATTTTCTTTCTATGTTGTGTCTCTATGGTTCTTACTCTTGACAGCTGCTATTTGATTTTTCTTAAATATACCATTTTCAGCTATTTTAGTGCTTTTTTCCCCCATTTGGGAGTGTCATTCAAGCTAATTACTCTTCCATCGCAATGTACTACTAAACCTTTTGTATGTATTTCAGATTCTTTAGTTCATGATCCTAATTCTTTTTCTGGAACACACACCTGTGCCCCAAATTGCTCCCCATATGTCTTGGCTGTATGACTGGTTAAATCCCAGCTATTATGCTATAATTTATACTTGTTTCATTTGACTGCCTTTCCCTAAGTTCACTGTCATCAATATTAGAAAAAGCACTATTTATAAGGAACTCGGAAGACATTTGAACAATTTCCTCCATTTGACCAAATCCTAATTGGATTCTTGTGTCATCTACCCTGGTAGATGCAAGAGGACAAGCTCTCTGTAGGTTCCATCTGACTTCCTTTGAAGAAATATTGTCATGAATTGAGACTACCCTTACCTCCTATAATCTTACAGTTTACACCATAAATCTTTTTTCTTGTACACCACTCACTCAAGAAATTAGCCCTGAAGGTCAATGGATTATCATTAGAAACAGTTAAAATTGAGTATCTAGAACACTTAACTGATGACAGAATCTGGATAAAGAGGCAGTAAAACACTGCTGGATATGTCTCTATTTTCAGTGGGAAACAATACATATTTGTGATTTGTTATGATTGTTTTAACAATGGAATAAGTACAGAAGGAAGTACAGAAATACAGAGGGCTATGGTCTCAAGTTAACATCACATTCTTCCTACCCATTATCAGAAAGAAATAGGGGGAACAGACTCTTTTGTGCCTTGTAGCATACTTATAGGAAAAATGGCTATGAGTACAATAAAATGTGAGAAATTGCTTCGTGCACTGAATAATAAAAATACTATCTCCAGTTCTCTACTGAGAATGTATACTGAAGCTTAGAAAAATATGTATCTTGAGTCAAATAAATTATTAGGAAACCTCTACAAATCTCTACTTTACTCTCGAAGGGTTAAGGCCAAAGAAAAGTTCGAAGAATTCTAAAGAAAAGCCAAATCGCCCATTCTCCCAGAAGGCACATACTTAATTTACTGATTGAAAGCAAAATTGTCCTTCTTGTAGAGCATGCTAAGGAAGAGAATGAGATTTGATTGCTTCTGTTCAGAGGAAATGTGTGTCTTCAGCCAGGGCCCATGGTTGACTTCACAGGGGTTCACCATTTCAAAAAATGAGATGAATATGAGTGTGTGCGCATTTTCATGTGGAGAAAACCCATAGGCTGCATTGACTTTTCAAAAAATCTTTCAGCCTCCCCCTGAAAGTAGATGAGCAATTGATAGGGAGGCTACGAATGGTTTTTAAAGTGCCCCTTTTTTTCTAACTGGAAGAAAAATGAAAATGATACTAACATAACTTGGGAGACATAGGACTTCTGCATCTGTCAAACTAAGAGTCTGATGGATTGGACTTGTTCTTCTCTATCCTATTTCCTACACACTATAACAACAGAAACTAAAGATTTTTTGCTCCTTTCTTACTCCCACTCAGTCTAGGAGGCTGAGATTTGAGGATCACAGTTTCAAGCCATCTTGGGCAGGAAAGTCTGTGAAACCTCAGCTCCAGTAAAGCACCACAAAAGCCAGAAGTTGGATGGTGGCCTCAAGTGGTAGAGCACTAGCCTTGAGCAAAAATGATCAGTGACAGTGTCCAGACCCTGAGTTCAAACCACACGACCAGCAGAAAGAAAGAGAACAAGAAAGCAAAAGAATTTGTAAAATAGTCTAATATGCAGCTGTAAGTAAATGACTAAGTTAATGAGATGACATCATTCTATGTATAAATGTAGGTAACTGAGTAAAGAAAAAAAGAAAAAAGAAAGATGATACAAAATAAGATACACTTATAGTAGAGGTATGTAATAGCATAAAAAATGCTTAGGTATGGCCAGGTGTGATTGGCTCATAACTGTAATCGCAGCCACCCACAAGGTTCAGATCAGAAAACTATGACTCAAAACCAGCAGGAAGTCCACAAGATTCTTATATCCTATTAGCTACCAAAACATAAAAATAAAAATAAAGTGTGATGCACATACAGCTGCTTTGCCAATTGGTAAACAGAAAGAACCTTTTTTTTTCTCCTTTCCTGACAGGATTCCCCCTTCCTCTTCTACATTGTCCTAACACATCTGCACTTTCCCCCACAATCAGCGTCTTGGAGGTGGGAGGTGACTGCTCCTCTCCATAGCAGGAAGGCATCCTATGGGTTCTGGTCCCAATTACATGTCAGAACAGAGTTTGGAGAGTTGTAAATGAGCATCACGACCCCATTTCTGAGTGAAGAGATGGGAAGAGATTTTCCTTAGTGAGTTCTGAAAGGGTTTATGCAATTCAAAGAAGACCTGGAGGGGTCCATACCTTCCTGACTGGATATTTGTGTCCCAGGCAAACTCTACCTGAGAGCAGACACATCACACTGAGAGCACTGGGTGGGGGTTGAGGGAGGCTGAGAATTTGCTGACTCTCCTCTTCCTGCCTGACACCTCATTGGATTCTCTTTGGTGATAATGATTCTGGGGTTTGCTAAGCAGGCATTCTACCACTTGTACCATTCCCCAAACCTTCAAAGTATAGCCAAGCTTATCTTTACATGGTGACCATTTTGCCTTACCAGGACCAGTCCAAAAGCCCTGAAACTACCTCTGTGATAATACATTCTCAGACCATTCAAGAAAGCTTGGTTTAGGTTTCTCTGACAGTCTAATTAAAAAAAAACAAAACAGAATAATGAGTCCAATATGACATGTAATGCAGTATAGCACAAAGTTCCATTGTATTTTAAATTTTTAAAAGTTGATATTTCAACCAGAGCAATATTTGAATGGCAATTGTGTGGGGGTGCCTTCTATCATCTGACCTTTTAAGCATCTTAGAAGCATTTTATTGAACATAGATTGAATCACAGCAGGAATCTCATGTTAAGTCAGGCAGAGCAGCAAAGAGGATAAATTTTTATGACAAGAAATGTTCAGAATGGCAATTAAAACACTAAGGATCTCATTTTTCTAAATATACATCTTGACGAAGTGGATATTACCCTCATACACAAACACATTTTTGTCTAATTTTAAGACTTCAGTAAAATTTCAGAACCACCCCATATCAGGGAGAAATGTTATTAAATATTTAAATGGATCTCTAAACTTATATAGGGCTATGCAATCACACTGTTAGTCATTTCTTTTTATTCCTTAGAAAGACCAAAATCTATCAAACATCTGTGTGATACTAGCATTATTCCATCTCTGGAGAAATAATAAAGTTTATTCCCCTTTAAAAAAATCTATGGTGTCAGTAATCTAAAGTTAATGATAGTAGAGAAATTTCATAGACAAGACTGGCTTGGAAAACATGGAGAAAATAGAAGCAGGATTCAATAAAGTTGTGATGAAAGAATTACTCCCAGACAAGTCAACAGAATTTGGGGAGTGTCTGCTGCATTCATAGCATATCAGAGTACACAGATCAAGGTGAACCAAAGTTCCAGGGAGATATGAAAGGAAGGGAGGGTGGTAGGACACCCTCAAAGCTTGGTTCTGCTTACCTTTCTGGGGCAGAAGATGACACGATAGTTCTGCTCAGAGACATACCCTGTCTCCCTATTTGTTTCAGAAAACCTCACTGACTGCTGCTGAGTCTCCCTTTTGATGTAAGCTATAGAAAACTGCAGAGAGATCATCCTTATTTATCCAAGTGTGATCCGTGACACAGGAAGAGTCAACAATATAGTTATAATACTCTTTGTGAACATATGTGAACATATGTAAACATGGAACTAGGAAATGGGAAAGGAGGAGTCCTGTTGGGATAAATGAGAGGGAGAATGATCGAAGAAGTGACACTGATAGAGATGCATTGTAATAAGAAACTGATGCAATGAACTGAAACTCCTTTGTCCATTTACTTAATAATAATAAGCCAGGAGGAGGTTGTCCATGCCAATAACTACTCCTGTTCAGGAGGCTGAGTTCTGAGGTATAGATTCGAAACCAGCCCATGTAGAAAAGCTCTTGAATCTCTTCTCTCCAGTTGACCAGCAAAAATTCTGAAAGTAAACTGTGGCCCAAGTAGTAGAGCACCAGCACTGAGCAAAAGAGGTAAGTAAAAGAGCATGAGGCCATGAGTTCCAATCTCAGGATCAGCACACATACACACACATCATCATAATCATCATCATCATCTTCATCATCATCATCATCACCATCTTCTTCCTATAGGTGTGAACTAGGCCCTGATGGCTCACACCTATATTCCCAGCTACTGAGCAGGGTAACGTTTGTAGATCTTGTTTCAAAGCCAACCTGGGCGGGAAAGTCCATGAGACTCATCTCTAATTAAACACCAAAAAGCTGAGTGTGGAATTGTAGCTCAAGTAGTAGAATGCTAACATTGAGCACAAAACCTTAGGACAACATCCAGGCTCTGAGTTTAAGCCCCAGGATTGGCACAGTCCATGAGCTAACCACAGCAGAAACATCTTGAAACTTGTTAAAAATGCAGAGTCTCTGGTCCCACCCAGGCCCAGCATATCAGAATCAGCATTTTCAAAAGATCTCCCTGTGATGTCCAGAGAATCCCACCTTCGGATATTAGACCTTGACTCAGTGTATCACTGATTACATAGATCTGGGGTCCAGTCCTGGCTATATAACTTAGGCAGGGCATGTAATGTCTTTGTGTGTAATCTAAACGAGATACAACTACTTCCAAGAGTTTTCCAGAACAGTCCATGAGTGTAATTCATGTGACTCACACAAGTGAGTACACTTCATCTTTCCAACCCCAAAGCTAAAGCTCATTCTATAACCTTTGCAAGCCAGCACAGGCATGCCTCTACCTAGCCTCCCCTTGGGAAGGGACATTCGCCTACACATCTGTCCGACTCATTCCTGATGCGTCACCCTGAACTAGTAAGTAAGCCCTTTTCAGCCCACTGTCTTCTTCACCAAGCTTGTCTTCTCCTCCTTACCCCCAAGAGATCCTGCCAAGACAATACACCAGGGCTCAACCACCCAGTCATTAAATAAACACTTCTATGGCTTTATTTGTGCAAATGACACACGTGGCTTCTGCTCACAGTCCAGTCAGTATGCTGCCTGCCGCTCTACTGTGGATTTTCCAAGACAGAGGTGGCAAAGTTCTGACCACACAGCATCTCCTTCAACTCAGCAAGTGTCTTTGTTAAATATACTGTTTTATTTTCTTTAATTAGTTGAACAAAGGCATTGCCATTCAACGGGGCATTTATGAATGCAGTGCAACTTGATCGATGTGGTCCTTTTTCACATTCTCACCACCCCTCCCTCAACCCCTTCCTCACTTTTCCTAATTTCAAGGCTATATATTGAGGTTTTTTTCCCATTTAACAAAGCATTTTATGTATTCAATGCATTTTGACCCATGTCAGCCCCTTGGCACCTTCACTGTTCTCCTTATTTTTCTCAGTTCTCTGACTTATGCAATGCATTCTTGCCTGCATCCTACTCAGTGCTCACATTCACTCTTATACTCCTCTCCTCTTGCTGCTGCACCTTCCCCCAACAAGTTCTCATCTTCTAATACTCATTTTGTTAGGCTTCGACTTAGGCTTCCTAAAGAATTATTCTTGTGTTCTCCATAGAATCTATTATATTTCTGATAATTCATGTATAACTGCTTAAGTGCCACCTAGTATATTTACTTCTAGATTTATAGCCATGTGCTAGTTTTTCTCATGAGAGAAACCATGCCACCTGTGCTTCCCTGGGTCTGGATTACTTCACTTAACAGAATCCTTGACAGGCTTTTCCATTTCTTTACCAATGGTTCAATGCCATTCTCTCTGAAGGATGATTACAAGGCCACTGTCAGGACAGCAGGTTTTCCTGAATGGATCTGGTCGTTCAGCTAACCTTATTTCCTCAAGACCAATGCCTGGGTTTGGTAGGATGGATGTCATCCAGGTCATCTGCTCATTTCTGGAAAATCCTCCCTTAGTTTTTTTTCTGCTTACCAAAAGACTATTGTCCTAGCCAGAGGAGTCCAAGTAGCATTCCTCAAACATATACATTTTCAGTGAATCTTTTATTCTGCTTTATTGAATTGAGTTTCTCTTTTATTCTATTCTGTTTGATCATGAGCACTAGGTGGGTCATCCCTTTTTCAATAAATGCAGGAACCCACCTCTGTCCCCAGTATTTACTGGCAACAGCCCATGAAATTCCTCTGGCTGGCTGGTTAGTGGTGGATTATGGGTAGAACTGGATCGAGGTTTCTATATATTCTCCTCATCCCTTTTCTGACCTTTCTTTCTTGTCTCTTACTCTTGTGTTCTTTCATTATTGTTACTTCCTCTCTCTCTTTCCCTCTCCCTCTCCCTCTTCCTCTCCCTCTTTCTTCACTTCCTGCCTCCATCTCCTGTAGAATTCCTCCTTCTACCACCCTGACAAGCACTAAATACTTATGGCTCCATCTCACCCATCACAGCTCATACCAACATTCCAATGAACTCTTAGCATCCAAGGTAGGTCAAAGCAATCCCCTCCGCAAAGGGGATTAGCAATTGCTAACCCTGTCCTAACTTTTTCAGCTGTGATATTCCTGAAAAATGCTCTAAGTTGCATCTGAAATGTAAACTGCTGCAGGTCTAGACCTGGGGTTTACAAAGCACAAAAATAACTCCAGGGACAGGCTAAAAATAGTTTCACCTGGCATTTGGAGGCAGGGCAGAGCTACAGTCCCTGAAATTCAAGAGCTGGGATCACAGTCCACATAAGATGTCCAGGGAATAAAACTCTGTATTCACGGGCTATGAAGTGGTCCTTCCTGCCACCCTCTGGCTCCAACGGAGCAATATGGCAATTAACCCAGCAACTGTGTAAGGAAACGCCTTACACTAAAATCCAAAATCCACAAGGAACTGCTAGTCCCTTACAATATACCCATACTGATTCACTTCACAAGTGTTAGGAATTCAGGACCCTCTGCACCCACAGAACTAAAAATAAACTGAAGGCCATAGTGCATTGCTTCACCCAAGCTGGAGTTAGAGTAGATCAATTCCTTATGAGCTAAGTTAATGTTTCATACTATAGTGGGTTCCTAATACTGAGTACCAAGCCTAGTTAGTGCTTATGGGAGAGGAAGGGAAGGGAAGGAAAGAGCAAAGGAAAGATGAAAAGCAGGAAGAGAAGGGAGGGAATGGGAAGAGAAGAGGGAAAAAAGAAGGAATTCTTCAAAATTATTCATACACCTCCATACAAAATAAAGCTCAAAAATTTTAATATGTAAAAAACTGTGACCTAAGTACATCTCTCCATAACACAAAGCCAATGCTTTTCATTCTGTCATTAAAATTTTAAAAGCAAATTGGGTCCTTCAATTTGCAGCCCCAGGCAGATATTCAAATAGAAAAAAAAATAAATATAATGCAGCAATTCCTTCGCAGCACTCATTTGCTTGCTTGTTACAAACCATTCTAATTATTTTGTTTGCAATACCTATTTGTTTTCTCAGGGGAGTATTTAATTCAGCTTCTATTTGTGTACAACTGTCCCTATCACTAAGAAAATAAGGCCTTCCGTTCCATATTAACACTTCTTGGTTTTGCATCCCCCAAAGAACTAAAAGAAAATTATACATTTTAATTGCATTTATAATTTAAAATATTGAAATATCATTTCCACAATTTTTTTTCACAAGATGAACCAAACATAGAGCCCTAATACAGTGTGGTCCTGAAGTTTACAGCTCCAGATTTAACACATTAAAATTCCTACATCTGAACAAGATACAGTTGTGTTGGGAAAAATATAAAGATCTGAAAATGTAAATTCGGAAGGATATATGATGGTGGCCAAGAGCATGAGTTGCTCCAATAAAAGGAGAATGAAGTCAACCTGAGCTTGTTGTTTAAAGAGTAGGTTTTAGAGCCAGGAATATGACCTAGTGGTGGAGTCTTACCTAGCATGCACAAAGCTCTAGGTTTGATTCTTTGTTACCACATACTCAGAAAATGCTGGAAGTACTGCTGTGGTTCAAGTAGTAGAGGGCTAGCCTTGAGAAAAGGACAGTGCCCAAGCAATGAGTTGAAGCCTCAGGATTGATGACAAAATAAGGGTAGGTTTTTACAGGCCTGAGGACCAATGGATTAGGATTGAAGACCCAGAAATGAACTCACAGATCTATCGCCACCCAATATTTGCTAAGAGAGTCAAAAACACAGGATGGAAGAAACTCAACCTCTTCAACCAATAGTACTGGCAGAATTGGCTATACATGTGTAGAAAACTAATGTTAGATCCTTCAGTATCACCCTGCACCAGAATCAAATCCAAATGGATCAAAACCTCATTGAAAGATCAGGTACCCTGAAAATATTACAGAAAGGGATAGCGGAAAAAATCTAGGGTTCCTGGGCAGAGTCAAAACTTTCTAAGAGCCAGAAACACAATAAATCAAAGAAAGCATGGATAAATGGACTGCATTAAACTGCAGAGTTTCTGCATGTCAGCACATAGCTATCAAGATAAATACAAAGCCTACAGATTTGAAGACCCTTTCTAACTATATAATACTAAAATACACTGACAGCTCAAAAAATTAAATCCCTACAAATTCTCAAAGAAACAACCCCATTAATAAGTGCACTAAAATCTTAAAGAGAGACTTATCTGAAGAAGAAATATGAATGGCCAATAGACACATGAAGAAATGTTCAACATCTCTGGATCTAAAAGAAATGCAAATCAAAACAACTTTGAGGTTCCACCCCTCTGCCCTTAGAATGGCCATTCTCAAGATATCTATTAATAACAGATACTGGCAGACATGTAAACAAAAGGGAATGCTATCACACTATTGATGGGAATATAAACTTGTTCAATCACTCTGGTAAGCAGTATAAAGGTTCCTCAGAAGACTAAACATGGAACTTCCCTATGATATAGCAATCACATTCATGGGCATTTACCCAAATGACAACCATGTTCATTGCAGTATTATTTACCAAAGCTAAGATATTAAATCAACCCAGATATCCCTCAGTGGATGAATAGATCAAGAAAATGTAGCATATATACAAAATGGAGTACTATACTTCCTTAAGAAAGTATGGCATGTGCTGGTGGATCATGCCTATAATCCTAGCTACGCAGGAGGCTGAGGTCTGAGGATCATGGTTCAAAGCCAGCCTGGGTACAAATAGTCAAGGAGACTCCTATCTCCCTCTAATTTACCACCAGAAAATGGGAAGTGGTGCTGTGGCTAAATGTGATAGAAAACTAGCCTTGAGCTGAAGAGCTAAGGGACAGCACCCAGGCCCAGAGTTTAAGCCCCATCAACAACAACAACAACAAAAACCACAAAAACAAAAACAGGAAGAAAGGAAGGAAGGAAGGAAGGAAGGAAGGAAGGAAGGAAGGAAGGAAGGAAGGAAGGAAGGAAGGAAGGAAAGAAAAAAGAAAGGAAGACATGAGAGAAAGAAATTACTCTGTACATAAGGAAGGAAATGGAAAGACGGGAAAAAATGTATTAAGTGAAGCAAGCCATATACAAAGAAACATAAGCTACGTAGTTTCCCTCATTTGTAGTAACTAAAATATGTCTAGGATAGTCTTAGCAAAAAATCACAGTAGTTCAATAGCTATTGTATATGACCACATAAAATTATGCTTATTGAAATGAACTCAAAGAAACTGAAACAAAAGGTTTCTGTTAGTGTAGTTCTTTCTTTCTTTTTCTCTTTTGGTTTATTCCACATTGTCACTTATTTTTAGTTCTGTACCCTTTATCTTTTGATTTAGAGAAGGGAAAGAGCAACAGAAATGATAGGACAAAGGGTCAACCAATGAAGCAATGATGCACACCAGACATTATGTTGGAAATGAACTTTACAACTTGTGGGAGAGGGGATTCAGATGGGGCGGGGAGTGGGAGGAAATGAAGGAGGGGATTACCCTCTTCAAAAAGAAATGCAATCATTACCTTACTTTTATAACTGTAACCCCTCTGTACCTCACATTTACAATACTTTTTTTTAAAGAATAGGTTTTAGCACAGAAAGGGGAACCCATGAGGTTCCATAAGTTGAACAGAGAGTCTGAAGTTTGAAGAGTCCAGAGTAGTTATGATTCATAGGCTCAGGAATCATGCAAGAGAGATAAAAAAGATCCTCCAGAAATCTGCATTAAGTTGTCTTTGAATCCCTGACAGAGTGTTAAATGATTAATGCCTGTGCACAAAGAAGCTACTTCAGTCCAGGAAAAGTATCACCTGAAAGAAGCGGGTATAGAAAATCACAGGAAAAGATCAAATTAGCAACAATCTAACAAGATCTGCATGCCAAACAAGATTTTAAAATCAGTCTTATAAAAGCAGAATATTTCAAAGTAACCTAGGTACACAGAGTTAAAGAAACAAAAATGAACCAATGACCCAATTACATAGAATTACAATGTCTAGCATATACTCAAAAATTACCAGAGCTTATGGCTAGAATCCTAAACTACTCAGGAGGAGAACTGAGGATTGTAGTTTAAAGTCATCTCACACAGGAAAATTCTCCAGATTGCTATCTCCAATTAGCTAGCAAAGAGGCAAAAGTAGAGGAATGATTCAAGACATAGAACAAGAGCCATGAAAGAAATAGCCAAGGGTAAGTATGAGGTACCAAGTAAAAGCCTCAGTGTACATACACACACTGACACACACACACACACACACACACACACACACACACACACACACACACACCAACCAGGCACACATGCAAACAAACAGAAAAATACAACTTATAATGAGGAGAAAATGCAATCAATAAACAATGTATTCAGAAATGATACTGATGGTAGAACAGGACACCAAGTCATATATTATAAATATTATTGTTATATACTGAATAACCAACAAGACAAAGTAGGTGCATAGTACAGAAAACAGTAAGAGACAAATTGAATTTCTACAAGTGAAAAAGGCACTGGATGTAGTTAATAGTAGATTAGACACTGTGAAAGAAAGCAATCAATGATCTTGAATGTATTACAACAGAGAGAAAAAAAGGCTGGGAAAAACAAATATTGTTAGTGAGAATGGGATTATTCTAAGCTGGTTAATGCTCAAGTCACTTAGACCTCTGAAGGAGGGGACTGGGCAAAGTATAAAAAGAAATAGAAGTTAACATTTTTCCAAATTTGATGAAAAACATGCACAAGTGTATGTGCATATAGGTGTGTGTGTATAAATATATATAAATATACAAACACAATAAAAATTATTTTAAAGCAACAGGGAAAATATACAGCCAAGAGAAACAAAACTAAGATGTATGGCTGACTTTTCATTAAAAACAATGCAACCTAAAATCAGTGAAATGGTATATTTCAATCATTATGGAGCCAAATTGATTTATTTTCTTTTGGGGGTTGTGGAGTAAGGAAAGCAGTTTTGAACTCTGGATTTTACATGTGCCAGTCTAATGTGTTACACTGAGCCACATCTCCTGCCTTTTACTAAATTTCTATGTACAACAAGAACAAATCATTTTTAGGGGGAATATAAAAATAGAAAATGGATAGTGAGCCGATAAGACCTAAAACAACTTGGGTGAAGTGTACCATTTTCCCTGAGGACATGTGTTATTATAGTTATCAAAATACTGAGGACCTAAACAGTGTCATACTTATTAAATAAATCATTTTGCCCAGCAAGAACATTTTCCCATATGTAGGGATGTGAAAGTAGTTACAAATTTCAGGCCCAGATAATTTCTTTGGTAAATTCTACATTTCTTTATAGCAGCAATAATGCCAACTATAAACAACTTTTTGGTGTGTGCTAGTACTTGAACTCAGGGCCCCTCATTCTTGCTTGGCTTTGTTACTCAAGGCTGGCACTCTACCTCTTAGGCCACAACTCTACTTTCTACCAACAATTTAATTTCAAAAATTTAGACAGGAAGGAACATATCCAACTCACTTTAAGAGGCCCCATTTCCCTAATAACAAAACAAAATGGCTTACAATATAGAAAAAATACAAATAATATCCTTAGATACTATTTATTTTACTATTATTTATATTACAGAGATACAAAACTTCTTTAAAATTCTTATTTTAAACTTGAGCTAAAGTTCTTTCACTATTTTTATTTTATTTTTTGCTTGAACTCAGGGCCTGAGCACTGTTCATGGGCTTTCTCAAGGCTAGAGCTGTACCACTTGAGCCACAGCACCACTTCCACCTTTTTCTATGTAAGTGATATCGAGGTATTGAACCCGGGTCTTCATGCATGCTAGGCAAATACTCTCACCACTAGGCCAAACTGCTGGCCCAACTTTCACTAATTTTAAATCCCACAAATCAAAAGTGATTAAAAAAAATCCGTATCAAACAAAATTTATTCCCAGACTATAAAGATTAAAAATAAATCAAGTACATTGTCCTTTTTAACACGCAATAAAAAAATCAGAACATATGATCAACCCAATAAATGCATATGAGGAATTTAACTAAATTTATCATTTAATTAAGCTAAAGCCGCTCAGTAAAAGAAGAATAAAAGAAAACTGCATCAAAGTGACTTAAAAAGAAAATAATCTACAACAGTAACTAGTAGTAAAAGTTTGATTGCTTTCCCCAAAAGGAAAAGGAAAAATATCTATCCCCAATAATTCTCCCATAAACACTAGCCAAGCAATACCCTACTTAGCCTATGAGATTAGAAATGTCAGGTGAATGACTCTTACTTCCATTCAATATTGTAGTAGGAGATCTAGCCAGGATCAAAGGGCAAGAAAAAGAAATAGGAGATTCATATTAAGAAAAAGAAGTCAAAGATTCATCTTGGAGGGGAAAAGTATATTTATCTTTACTCACACATGGCACAATATGCATGTGGTACTGAGGAATCGAACCCAGATCTTTGTGCATGCTAAGCAAGCACTCTACCAGTAGGCTAAACTCTAGGCCCGCCAGTTGATTTTTTGAAAGTTTCCACTTTTGGCTTTATTTTGGGGATGGTGGCGGGCGGGTAACTTAACTAGAAATAAGTGTCTTAGGGATTTTCCTGCCCAGGCTGGCTTCAACCTGTGATTCTCAGATCTCAGATAAATGTTCATTATTTTGATGATGAAGATTCACAAACATACATATCAAAACAACACCTTGTACCATCATATTGTGTGGGTCATTTTTTTATAAAAAATTATACTGTAAGTTTATAAAACAGTGTGAGTTCAGGCACTAGAGTCACATCAACCAGAATTGATATATAAAATTCCACTCACCCCATGAATACCATGAATTCTCCATTTCCCTTCTCCAGCTTTATATACATACTAGGCACCTGCCCTTGGACTAGTACTTTGCCTTCTCCATACAGCAGTATATCAGCAAATTTCTATCCATCTGGCCAATTGAGGAGGACAGACAAATGGAAAGGGGAAGGGTGGATGAAGATAATCACCATATTTGATGAGTATATATGAAAATGGAGCTAGATAAGTCAAGGGGATGAGTGCCATTGGGATAGATGTGAGGAGAAGGAAGGAAGGGATGGCATTGATCAAGATGCACTATGGGGCCACGAGTTTGGCCTAGTGGTAGGGTGCTTGCCTAGCATGTACAGTGACCTGAGTTGGATTCCTCAGTACTACAGACATAGAAAAAAGCAGAAAGTGATAAAGTAGTAGAGCTCAAGCCTTGAGAAAGCCCGAGGACAAGGCTCAGGTCTTGAGCTCAAGCCCCAGGCCTGGCGAAAAAGAAAGAAAAAAGAAAAGATGCAATGTACTCAAAATCTGATCTGACCTGTTGAATTGAAACATCTCTGTACAGATATATATGGGTAATAAAATAATAATAGTAAAAGACTGATTAGCCTATAAACTTAGCTACTCAAGAGGCTGAGAGTTTAGCACTGTGATTCAAAGACATCTTGGTAACAAAGTGAGATACTGTAACAATATGAGAAAACCAAGGGACAGCAAAAGAGATGAGAGATAACATAGTACATTAAGGACAACAATCATTCATTATATGGCTTATGTTTCTATATCCTAGAGATCCTTTCATTCAGCGTCCTACTATATGGCCTTTTGTATCAAGGTTTTGCTCTATTGCAAATCTCTGCTAGGACAGCCCAAGGTTTCTACTGATTATGACAAATGAGGGAAACCATTGAGCCTAAGTTCCTTTGAGTCTGGCTTACTTCACTTAATATGATCTTTTTTAAGTCTTTCCATTTCCTAACAAATGGGGTGATGTCATTTTTTCTGACAGCAGCATAGAATTCCATTGTGTACAAATACCACAACTTGTTGATCCACTCATCAACTGAGGGGCATCTAGGTTGGTTCCATATCTTTGCTATGGTGAATAGTGCTGCAATGAACATCGTTGTGCTAGTGGATTTAGTATGTCCTTGTTTCTAGATGATTGGGTAAATGCCAAGTAGTGGAATTGCTGGGTCATAGGGGAGCTCTATGTTTAGTCTTTTGAGGAACTGCCATACTGCTTTCCATAGTGGTTGAACGAGTTTGCACTCCCACCAACAGTGTAGTAGTGATCCCTCCTGGCCACATCCCCGGAATGGGGGAAAACACGATGAGGGGTGGGGGTGGGGGAGGAGGGAAATGGGGACCAAGACATGTGAAAGGGTATCAATGTATGGGAATTAATGCACCATCTATCTGGCAAATATCATGTAACCCTTCTATTAATTACAATAAAAATATATGAAAAAAGACATCTTGGGCAAGAAAGCCCATGAGACTCTTATCTCCAATAACTCAGAAAAAGCCAGAAGTGGTGCTGAGAGAGCACTGGCCCTGAGCAAAAGTTTACAGATAGCACTCAGGACATGAGATCAAGCCCCAGGCCCAATACCACCACCAACAAAAAAAAACAGTAATTATTTAAAAGAATAAATAAAATGTAAGGGTGGCCTTGCTTTACAGCAACCAATTATGTTGGTACCAAGTCACCCCCATGAGGACAAGAATTGACTCCTGTAATAAAGGGATTAATCCCCCTTAACAGTCTAATCATGGCTAACAGACCCTACCACCTTACAACACTGTTGGATTGGAAGTCCAATTTCAAACATGAATTTTGGATTCAAAAAACCACATGGAAACCAAAGCAATACTCTTCCCAGGTCTTTGAGCAGGATTTATGGACCAACCAATAGGCTAGAGAGTCCTTGATCCTCAAGTCAATGTTCAGGGGAGATGAAATAGCATTTCAAATCAATCTGAACAATTATGTTAAATCAAACATTTCTTTTGAGGTACCAAGCTTTCATGATATGAAATCCTATACAAGTGTCTCATCTAGAAGCCTGCTGTCCATGGCAAAACGCTTCCAGTTTGCACCCACCAGGAGGAGTTGCATAATTCAGAAGTGTCAAACTTGTCACCAAAAAATGAAATAAATAAAAAAAAATTGAGTACAGAATAAGTCTTTAGGGAAGAAGCTGAATCTGATTCTGGTTCTATAGTGCAGTAAAGACTCCTGCTCCCTCCCTCCCTCTCTCTCAGACAGCAAGTGCTCTCTCTGAATCCTTGCATACCTCCCAAAGAGCCCCAGGCAATATAGTTATAAAACCTTCTTCCCCTAGCTTTCTGCTTGTCCCTTGAACCTGCTCATTCATTGCTTTCTGTTGGATGAAAATTTGAGCAAGCATCATGATTTTTTAATCAATTCTTAATTAACCAAAATTCTGTGTTGCTATAACTTGAAGCCAAATTTTTCTTCAAAATGTTCTACTTCAGTATAACAACTATAAGACTGATTTAAGTCAAGGTCAACAAGTCTAGGTATTATGTTGGTTGTGGAATTTCTTTAACAGAGCATTAACCAACCTAGGTTTCTAAGGGATGAAGACAATTTGCATAAATTCTGATTCTTTTGAATGACAAAATTCCTTCTATTAGAGAATGCTAAATATTATACCAAAATTATTTACTTATATAACAAAATGCTAATGTTGCATAGTTCATTGAAAATAGTACTATATTGCAAAACCAGTCTTAATCATTAAAAAATTCAATCTAGCTAAATAAGTTACATAAAAACTGTTTAAAATGACAATTTATTGACCTATAAACTTGCATTTTTGTCTTGTTATTGAATAATCACAAGGAATTCACTGTTTTCCTCTAGTCTCTCATTTCTGTCCCTCTTTTCACATGACCTGCACCCCCCAACTCACTGCATACACACACTCATAAGTCTGGAAAATGTGTGAGAGTCTCTCTTCCCCAAGATATTCCCTTTTTAAACTAGGTGACAAACCCTAGCTACTCATGAGGCTGAGATCTGAGAATTGTGGTTCAGAATAAACTGGAGAACACAAAACCTAGAGACTCTGATCTATAATTAATGAACAAAAATCCAGAAGCAGAGCTGTTCCTCAAATGGTAGAGCTCTAGCCATAAGGAAAAAAAAGTAAAGAACAAGCCTCTCAAATCCTTCACGCATGTTCAAGCCCAAGTACTGACACATACATAACACACATAGATACATACATGCACACATGCATACATACAAAGGCAAACACACTCATACATACACATACATATACACACATACATACATACATGCATACATGCATGCATACATACATACACACAAAGTAGGTGGTGGTGACAGTCATTTGCTAAGGTTTTAGTAGAGTTTGGAAGATGGAGGAGGAGGAGGCTAATGGTCTCTCCATCCACAGCTACCCACTTACCTCCAGAGTGGAATAGCACGGAGAAGGCTGGTGGCTATTTAAGAAGGCTGGGCCCCAGCATGGGACCTCACATCAACAGAAAAGAAGTCATCATTAATCCATTTGTGAGCCAATGTGGGCTGGGACATATTGAGTGCCCACTAAGATCAGCTTGTGTATTATTAATTATTAGTAGTAGTATGAAGTTGACATGTAACATTGCATGAAGCCATGGCATACAATATGCTGCTTGAAAAATATGCAAGTGGTGGAGTATTAAGTGGATCATAAGTTCTTCTGTGATAAGAACACTTAAAATCTACTGGCAGTATTGTTGGAAACTGTAATTCATTGTTCCAGAGTACAACGATGGTGTATACAAGCTCTCCTGAGCTATTCATCCTGTCTAATTGACATCTCCTATCCTTTGACCACCACCTCCTCAAGTCCTACCCTAATCCGTCACAGGAGCCATTCTACGTTCCTATGTCAATGAGTTCAGCTCTTTTGAATTCCACGTATCAATGGGATTGTATCCTTCTTGACTTTCTATGCTTGTTTTCTGTCACTTAACATAGTGCCCTCGAGTGCATGTATGCTGTCATAAAAGACAGGATTTACTTTGCTTTTTTAAAGAAGAGTGTTTCACAGTGTGTGTGAATGTCTGTGTGTGTGTGTGTGTGTGTGTGACATTTTCTTTCTCCAGTCCTCTGGTACACACTTGTCCTGCTTGTTATGAATAGTGGAATAGTGCTTCGATTAACATGATAATATAGATGTCTCTTTTAAATGCAACTTCTATTTATTTTTATTGTTATCATTTTATTTCTTTAAGTAGTCACACAAAATAGGGTTATTATTACTTAAAGGTAATAGATGCCTAGGTCAGATTATAAATATAACATATCTTCATTAATATCACCCCTTAACTCTTCCAATCCAACCTTGGCCCTCACTTTTCATAGTTCTATACATTGAACATCATGACTACATTCTCCTACTCTTTCTCTCTTCATCCCTGACATCTCAAATTCCAGCTTTCTAGTATTCATCTTCTTAGGGAGTTGCAAGTTAGCTATTCAACGCAATGACACCACAGGAGTCATCCCTTGCACATGTTATGCTGTAGTTAATATATTTGCATACCTATGCAAATGACCCTGTATATGTTTACACCTATGCTTACAAATTAGATTTAACTTCCACAGAAAAGAGAAACCATGCATCCTTGGTCTCTCTGAGCCTGACTTCACTTGGCATATTTTTTTCCAGGTCCATCCATACTCAAACCCCCTTCTTTGAATATGCACCCAGTAGTGGGATTGCTGAGTCTACAGAGCTCTTTCAATGATTGATCTTAGTATATAAAACCCAACGTCCTTGACAAAACTTTCATGAGAACAAAGAGAAAGTGAGCCTGTTACAATGGATCAAACTTCTTGCCATTCCTTTGAGTTCATGGACCAATTTCTTTTGAAAAAAAAAGTCTATGAAGTACCCCATGCAGGGCCTGCACATAGTAGGTAAGTGGTAATGTGAGCTCCCTTACTTCTGATGACAAGGGCCAGCTTGGTGTTGTTACAGCAAAGAAGAAGAAAGTGAAGGCTAAGGACTAGGCCTTCAGACCCCATTGGTTTCTCCAGGTACACTCTTCAGTACTATTTAAATTGAAGAAATGCCAGGCATGTGGAAGGCAACAGCTGGCTCTTCCACCACTGGGGAAAACTCAGAAGCTGACAAACTAGTCAGCACACCTGCAGGAAAGTAGCATCCTACTTCTTCCTCATCCTCACCTCATACATCCTCCCTTTTCTGAATGCCCAAGGTATTCATTGGGGAGATTTCAATAGCTCTCAGACAAGCTGCTCTCTTACACAGAAGGCTTCCATGATTTGAAGCAGTAGAAAAGCCAAGGGAAGTTAAGACTCTGGACTCTATGAACCTTCAGACATCATATAAGACACTTCATAGCAAGATGGCTGGTGGTTTGAACAATGTGGTGCCTCTGTTTCTGCCTCCCACTTTGGTGGGCCTCTCCTTGAACAACTCCAGCCCCCCACGGGTTTTTGTGAACTCAGCATCCCTGTGGGTATAAGCACACATGCAGACATGCTGTCTTCTCCACGTGGTGTATCATGATCATCCAGCCTGACAAAGGAGGTGTAATAACAGAGTAGAAAGCACAAATAATAAAGCCTTTCTGGCACAAGCAGCAAGTTCATCTGAATCCACTGGAATCCATTTGTGGGAAGAGCAATGGATTAGAATGCAGAAAGGTAGAGATTACTAACCTTTAGTTTTCAGATACATTCACAGCATGTGGTAATTAGAGCTATTTTTACAACTCCCTCAAGTGTCAGTACACCCTTTCTGAAGCAATCTGTCAAAACTCAGCAAAATGGCAATACCATTTGTTGGGAACAATTGAATCATATCTATAAACATCGAGTCTGGTTCCCCAGGAAATGTAAGCAGTGTGTCTACAGGAAGTTTTAGTGAATTGTATTCAGGAGGTCCTCACAGCCTGACCGCTGTAGTTTCATGACCCATAGACACCTCTCTGAGGGCAGGAGACACTGTTCCACATTTAAAGAAAAAGAAAAATGTCATTACTGTTGTGAGTACTGGGTTTGAACGCATAACTGCATTTGTTTAGTTTATTCAATCAGCTAACCCTCTACCACTTGAGACATACTTCCAGCCCAGCTTTTATTTGCTGGGTATTTAAGGGATGACTTGCGTAGCTGGCAACAATTCACAGTCCTCTTGTATTTCTGATTCCCGAGGAGCTAGGATTATGGGTTGGAGACATTCACCAGCACCCTATCCTAATATTTTTTAATGAGCACATTTTGGTTGTACAAGTAGAATTCATTGGGCTATTTCTAGACATGTCTATATCCTCTGGCCAAATTCAGGGCCCCTTCACTCTCCCTTACCATCTTTCTACAGTTCTTAAACCAATTTCAACAGGATTCATTGTTCTATTTTCTTGCATGCATATAAAGTACTTTGACCACATTTACTCTCCCTAACCTTGACCATTCATCTTCTTTTCTGGTACACAAACAAAATCTTGTTATATATTCCTGTTGCTCATTTTCTTCAGTGTATATTAATTATGCAGAGGGATTTCACTGTGGTATTTCACACATAAATATATTTTAGTCAAATTAACACACTATTTGTCTCTCCTTCCTTCTTTCCCTCCCTTCCTTCTTTCATTCCTTTCTTTCCTCTCTCTTTCTCTCTCTCCCTCCCTCGTGTGTGTGTGTGTGTGTGTGTGTGTGTGTGTCTTACACTGTCACTTTGATTTGTTTCCCTGAAGGAAGGCTGGTACTTTACCACTTGAGCTACTAGTCTACTCCTAGCATTTTGCTAGTTAAAGGGAAATTAACCAATTTTTCACAGGTTTTTCTGCTTGGAGTTGGTTTCAGTTGTGATCTTCAGATCACAGCCTCATTTGTAGCTAGAATTACAGATGTGAGCTACCAATACCCAGTTTCCCTGTCCATTTCAACCCTCTACTATTCATCAGATTTTGGTTACTTTCCTCATATCACTTTCATAGATAGACACAATGCACTTCAATGTTATTTACCCCTCACCATTCATGTACCCTCTCCCAAATAGTCCCATAGTTACAATTATATTCTCTGTATGTACACACACACACACACACACACACACACACACACACACACACACACACACCTCACCTCATTGTTATTCAGTAAGTATATGTTGAATGAGCCATGGCTCATCAAGAGCTATACATCATTGTAGAGAGATTACACAAAGCTAAGGATGAAAGAAGAAAAGACTATGAAACCAACTGATAGGTGGGCAAGGAAAGGCTAGAGTACTTTCAGCTGAGCATTAACTAATGCACAGTAATTTTAAAGGCTGAGATAGAATTACAATCCCAGCAAACCCAGAATATAGCCATAAAGGACACAACTCAAATTAGTAAGGTGTTGATTCAAACCACGTTCCCATCCCATGTGTTCTGACCTAAAATCAGTGCCGCCTGAAATCTCAATGTTTACTCCTTGCAGATGTCAAGCCATCCTGCCTTGGTGGACATTAGGTATTTGCTCATAGGAAAACCTTTCATTTAGGAAGGCTTGCTGTCTGATTGAACCCACACTTGGCCATTTCCTCTATATCTGCTCATTTAAACTCTAATACTGTCCTAGAAAGACTTTTTCCCTGAAGACTGTGACCTAGGCATCAACAGCACCTCAGTCATGTTTCCCAAATGAACCTCAGATTCCCTCTCCACGGTCTCCGATAAGGTTAATAGTTAATATAAAGCAACAATGACCTCATGCATCCATAAATATAAATGCTAAGTCTTACATGGTCCCTTTGGCTGAGAAAGAAAGATAGCTTCTATTCTAAGGAGTGGAAATATGTCTTCAGCAAACAGTTTATTTCCTTCCAGTTCTCCTTGTGTAACTCTATTAGCTTGTTAGCATGAGATTCTTTCGTCTCTTCTACAAGGATTTCAAAACAAGGTGCCAGTATACAAACTAATCTAAAGGGAAGAAATCTAATAACAAATAACAAAAGTTTCCCAGCAAGACTTTCCTTAATAAGTACTATATTACTTCTTCCAAATTATGAAAAATCTAAGTACTTCAGATGTTCAGTCATGCATTCAGGATGCAGCAAATGCTGGATGTGTGGCAGGGGAAAGAATAGACAGGCAGTGTGCATTAGGTACACTGTTCTTAAATTGGAGTCACTTAAATCTAAATTCAAAACCCAATATGGCCATTTATGAGTTATGTAGTCTTAAAAAAAGACATTTTAATACTACTCAGGAGGCTGAGATCTGAAGAGTCAGTTCAAATCCAGCTCAGGCAAGAAAATTCATGACTCTCATCTGCAATTAAACACCAAACAGCCAGAAGAGGAGCTGTGGCTCAAATGTTAGAGTACTATTAATAAAAGAAGAATAAAACCTCAGAGACAGTGCTCAAGCCTTGAGTTCCAGCCCCAGAACTGGAACAAAAACCAAACCAAGGAAAGTCACCCCATCTCCCTTTGTCTGTTTCCTTATTTGTGAAATAGAAGACATGTAAACTTGAGGTCCCTGGGGGCTCTGTCTTTCAAAGAGGTCATGGTCCTCCAAGATCACAATACAAGCATAAACACAAATGTTCTCTCCCTTCCTGTGACATGCTTGCTTCACTTAGCTGCCAGGGCTCCCCCTCTACGCCTGCTCCTCTACCTCAGGCTTCTCCTTCTCAGACTCTTTTGCAGGTCTCTATTTTCTCTGGCTTGCCAGGCCACTGTATACTCATTAGAAACATGCCTACCCCATTAATGATTTCATGCAGTTGTGTCATATTAAAATCTCCTATAAGCTGCTAGCTCCTAAATTCCAATATCAGCATCCTTTTCCTCATGCAACGAATCCTATGTGGCCACAAGCTTTTGTAGTGTCTTCCACATGGCTATCTAAGACATCTCAAAATGAACATGTTCAAGCCAAGCAGTGGTGGCTCATCCTTGTAATCCTAGTTATTCAAAGGCCTGAGACTTGAGGATCACAGTTCAGAGTCAGTCCAGGTAGGAAAGTCATGACTCTCTTATCTCCAGCAAAAAGCCCAAAGTGGGGCTATGGCTTGAGGGGTAGAGTGACAGCCTTGAGCATAAAAGCTCAGAGACGGCCCCCAGCCCCTAAGTTCATGCCCCTGGACACAGATACACACACACACACACACACACACACACACACACACACACACACAGCAATAACAACATCAAACCAAGCTTCTCATCATCCCTTTCCAATATACAGCACTCTAAGTACCTTGTCTTCAGAAGTGATTTCTCTTTCAGGTTTCTCAAGTTGAAAACAACTGAAAATCCTACACAAACAAAATCTGTGGAATTATCCTTCAGTTCTTTCTCTTATAACCCATATATGATCTAAATAACTTTATCTGCTGCAACAAATCCACACTCCAACTACTCTCCACACTTCCTCCTATTACCACAGTTCCAATCACCTCCTCTTTGTGCCAACATAACAATAATAATCTGTTAATCATTGTCCTTCTTTCCCCCATCCTTACACTGGATTTTACAGCACTGGGATTTGAACCCAGAGCCTCACAATTTACCAAGGACTACCCTACCACTTGAACCATACTGCCCAGTATTAGGAGATGTTTTGTTTCTCCCTTTGTTTCAGTTTGTTTTTGACACAAACTCTCTGGTTTCTGCTAGGCCAGCCACAGGCCTAAATCCTGCTACCTCTACCTCCCAAAAGACTCATAAGGCCATGTTCTATTACACATTTAAAAATAAACTGTGTATTCTTACTATGTTTCTCTAAACCTTTTGACTTTCCAGTTCATGCAGAATAACAGCCATACCATGGCCAAAATGACCTAAATGACCTCTTGAAAGGTGACACCACAGAATCACTTATGCCCAATATTTGAAAAGGAAAACCTAAGCAATATGTCAAGACCCTATATGTTAAAGAAAAAGCCAAGTTCTACAAAACCACAAATGTTTTGGAGCAAAAGGAATAGAGAGTTTGCTGGTACTAGACCTTAAACTCAAAACCTGGGCACTGCCCCTGAGGATTTTTGCTCATTGCTAACACTCTAGCACCTGAACCACATCTCCATCTATAGCTTTTTGGTGGAATCGATTGGAGATGAGTCTACACAGGCTGGTTTCAAGTCAAGATCTTTAGATCTCAGCCTCCTGTGTACCTAGGATTACAGCTATCAGCCATGAATACCAAGCTAAAAGTAGAAATGTTTGTGAAATAAATGAATAATAGTATGATTTTTAGAACTTGATTAAGGTGGAAAGAAATCCCTACTAGATTTATTCTTCCCTTCTGCTTAAATAATTTTAACAAATTAAACTTAATTTATAAAACTATAGTTTTGCATTTTTTTGTGGGTCATAGGGCTTGAACACCACCTGAGTGCTGTCCCTGATCTCTTCAGCTCAAGGCTGCCACACAATCCTTGGGCCTGGGCATTGTCCCTGAGCTCTTCAGCTCAAGGCTACTTACCCTACTTCCCACTTTCTAGTGATTAATTGGAGATCAGAGTTTCATGTTTTTTAGTGCCTGGGCTGGTTTGAACCTCTGTCCCCAGATCTCAGCCTCCTGAGTAGCTAGGAGTGCAGGCATGAGCCACCGCACCTAGCTTGGATTTTTTTATTGTAATGCATACAGTGGTTACAGTTATATTCGCCAGGTAGTAGGTGCATTACTTCTCACACATTGATACCCCTTCTCAAATTTTTGTCTCCATTTCCCTCCCCCCCACTCCCTCCCAGTCATCTTGTTCCCCTCCTTCCCTTTCCTATTTCAAATAAACATATATACAATATGCCAGGTAACAAAGTCAGATACAGTAACATTTTGAGATTAACCAATGGGCAACAAAGGAGAAGAGAAATAACATAGTACATTAAGAACAACAATCACACAAGATAAAGCTCTTGTTTCCATATCCTGGAAATCCTTTCATTTAGTCTCATCCTATATGGCCTTATGTATCTAGGTTTTGAGCTAGTGTAATTCTCTGCTAGGAATGTCCTAGGTGTGTACTAATTTTTACAAATGAGAGAAACCATGGAGCCTATGTTCCTTTGGGTCTGGCTTACTTCACTTAATATGATTTTCCCAAGTCTTTCCATTTCCTTACAAATTGGGCAATGTCATTCTTTCTGATGGCAGCATAGAATTCCATTGTGTATAAATACTTGGATTTTTTTAAATGCCAGTCAGCAGGCAGCAAAGGATAGTGAGCTTTCAAGGCAGGAAGACAAGTGTATGCTGTGACTGAGTTGGCTTAGTGTCTTGAGAATGTTCCCACATCATGGTAGAGAATGGGCAGACGAAGCATGTTGTCTAAAGCCAGTTGTCACAGGCCACGAAAGATAAGGACTGGAGAGACTGACTACCCATACCATATAAAAATAATCTTTATGACAATAATTACATAAAAGCTAGTTTCACACATTTATAAAGTGTCATACACTTATACTCTAAGTGAAATGATATAATAGTACTTACATATATATCATAATAAATTAAAACCATACTGCTGACTCTCCCTGTACCAGGGTTCTGCATCTACAGAGTCAATCAACAATACACAGAAAGTTTTCATTTACAAAAGTGACAGTGTTTGCTGAGGTGTACTATGTGATTTGACCTACAGTGGATACAACTGTACTGAACCTGGACAAGCTTTAATTTCTTTGTCATTAGTCCCTTAAGTGTTTCACAAAACACTTAAGTTGTGCAGCTTCTCTTGGTTTACTCTATTGAGCTTGGGTGGATATGACAATGGTCACAAATCAAAGGTTTGGAGCAGCTCTGTCTGTACCCAGCCATTTGGCAGCACACTCGCAACAGTACACAGTCACATTTGGTAATTATTACAGTGTTTCCAGTGTTTGCATTACTACTCTTTTTGGTAAAGGGATGTATAAACTGTGATCTTTAACATTACTATTGTCATTGTTTGGGGAAACCAAGAACCTCACCTATATATGAAGGCAAATTTACCCATGTGTTGGTGACTCATGCCAGCCTTGAGCAAAAGGCCAAGCAAGAGTGTGAGGCTCTGAGTTCTCAGCACTGGCATGCACACAAGCACACATGTGCATGCACACACATACACACACACACACATATGCACACAGAATCTTTTAGTGTATTCATGCTCATTAAACACACACCTGATCCCCAAAGAGCCATGATAGAGATCACATACAGATGCTTTTGTTTCCACACCTACCAACACCGTATCCATTCTGTGGTCCACGGAGCAAGGCATCACCTCAACTTCCAAGTATTAATGAAAGGCTGGGCTAACACCAGAAGGCATGTATTTCAGAGAGCAGAAAATAAGGAAGTCACTCCATAATAATAAAGGGACCATTAATCAAAAAATCCTACGTATTTATATCTCTGTGTGAGATATAAATATGTAGCAACAACTGATCAAACTGAAAAAGGAAATAAATAAACACAATTAAAGTTGAATATCATTGGAGCTCTTTCTCAATAATTGATAGAATAAATAGACCAAAAATGTCATCAAGGATACTAAAGACACACATAAATCTATCAATTCAGTCAGCCTAATTCACATTTATAGACAATTCAGGACAACAGCAGACTACACATACTTTTCAAGTGCTCAAAAAATATCTATCAAGAAGGACAATATAACACATTGTATTGTCATCTGTCTCAGTACATTTAAAAATATTTAAGTAATAGAAACTATGTTCACTCAACATAGTAGAATTAAAAAAAGAAATTTACAACCTAAAGATGATTAAGAATGTCCCCAAATCTTATAAACAGTCCATGGGTCAAAGAAGAAATAAAAAAGTAATGTAGAAAGTATTTTGAATTAAATAATGGACTACAACATATCAAAATGTATGGAATCACACTAAGTCACTTAAAGGGAAATGTAGCTCTAAAAACAAGAGAGTTTTTAAGTCAATAACTCTTCATTTATCCATATGGAGCTAGAAGAAAGAAGAATAAATTAAGGCTAATGTAAGCAGGAAAAGAAAATACTAAAGACAAAAGTGGAGTCAATACAAAAGAAAATAGGAAAAGTCAGTGAAACAAAAAGTCCTTTGAAATCAATAACATCAATAAACTTCTAATCTGACAGATTAAGGGAAAAAAAGGAGCCAGCCATTGACTGTAATCCTAGCAATTCAGGAGGTAGAGATCAATGGTTATGGTTTGAGACCAGCCCAGACAAAAAGAGTTAGCAAGCACCCATTTCAATGAAAAAGGTCAGGTATGGTGGGTGAATCTGTGATCTCAGCCACACGCAAGGTATAAGCAAGACTTGGGCAACAAACACAAGACTGAAACATAGCTGAAATAAAAGGGCTGGGAGCATGCTTCAAGTCACAGAGCACAATACTAGCAAATATGACACCAGATTTCAAATCCCAGTATGACCAGGACAAAGGAAAAGATTTAAAAAAAAGTAAAAGAGACATATGAATACCAAACATGAGAATTACTCAATATCTTTAGGTCCATCCATCAAATATTAAGAGGATAGTGAAGGAATGTTATGAACTTTATACTTACATGTTTTACAATTTAGACGGGGATACATATAACAATGTCAAGAAGACATAGGTAGTTCCACATCTACTGAACACATAAAGGGTGAACCAATGTAACAGTGACACACACAGACAATATGTTCGAAATGAACTCTACGACTTGCAGGGAGGGAAAGAGGGACAAAAACATGGGAGGGATAACATTGTCCAACAAGAAATGTACTCACTACCTTACATATGTAATTGTAACCCTGACAACAAAATCAAATTAAACAAACAACCAAAAACCCTCCAGACCCAGAGATTTTACTGTTGAGTCCAAAGAAACAGAAAAATTGACAACAATTCTACACAAATTATTCTAAGATTGAACACTTACCAAGTCATTTTTTAAATTGTATTTATTTAATTTAATTTTTTGTGCCAGTACTGGGTGGGGCTTGAACTCAGGATGGTGGTTAATTGGAAATAAGAGTCTCATGGACTTTTCCATCTGGGCTGTCTTAGAACTGTGATACTTATTTGTTGAGTACCCAGGGTTATAGGATAAACACCAGCACCTGATTCAACTCGTATATTGAGGGAAGCTTTACCAAAATTTAAAAAACAGAAAAAGATATTAGAATAGAAAAGGTGAAAAAAAAGGCCAATATCCCTTGTGAACACAGGGGAAAAATTCCTAATCAAAATTTCCCAACTCAAGTGTGACAGAATATACCCAAGGTAAGATATCATGACTAACAAGCTTTTAGCACAGGGATCCTGGAGTTTCTTTAATATTAGAAAGTGAATCAATGTAATATAAACAAAAGGAAAGGGGGGGCGGGAGTTTGGCCTAGTGGTTAAAGTGCTTGCCTAGCATTCACAGAGACCCGGGTTCGATTCCTTGGTACCACATATATAGAAAAAAAAGCCGGAAGTGGTGCTGAGGTAGAGTTCTAGCCTTGAGAAAGCCCAAGGACAGTGCTCAGGCCCTGAGCTCAAGCCCAGGACTGGCAAAAAAAAAAAAAAAGAAAGGGGGGGAACACTATTGTCCAAATAGTTGCAAAAAAATAGTTAAAAAAAGCATCCAATCAGGTGCTAGTGGCTCACATATATAATTCTAGATATTCATGAGGCTAAGAACTGAGGATCACAGTTCAAATCCAACCTGGGTAGGAAAGTCCATTAGATTCTTATTTCCAATTAGCCACCAAAAAGACAAAAGTGGAGTTGTGGCTCCGGGTGCCAGTCTTAAAAAGAAGAAGAAGGAGGAGGAGGAGGGGGAGGGGGAGGGGGAGAGGGAGGGGGAGAGGGAGAGGGAGAAGGAGAAGGACAAGAAGAAGAAGAAGAGGAGGAGGAGGAGGAGGAGGAGGAGGAGGAGGAGGAGGAGGAGGAAGCAGCAGCAGCAGCAGAAGCTAAGGAACAGAGCCCAGGACCAGAAGAGAGAAAAGGAGGAGAAGGAGTGGGAGGGAGGAAGAGAGAGTGGGTGGGGGAGAGAGAGAGGAAGGAAGGGAGGGAAAGAGGGAGGGAGGAAGGGAGAGAAGGAGGGATGGAGATAGGGAAGGAAGAAGAGGAGGGCAGGGGGAAGAGGAGGAAGGGAGGAAGAATAGCTAAGGGATAAAAATAAGTCTGTGTCCTCCTGGAGTGGCTTGAAGAGGTGAGAGCTACCATGGTGCTGTGGATAGAGATCCTTGAGGTCAAGGATCACTGCGCAAGCCCTGGGTTTGGAAAGGACAATGTATTCTGGAAGGGGCACACGAGATTGAACATGGCTTCCATGCAGATAAATGAAGACGGCAGCTCAAAGGAAATTTTACAATGGACAACATACATGGCAGTCATTGGCATTTGTTGGGTATTGAGATGGATTGAGAGCCCACTGTCAATGCCTCCTCTTTCCTGAGAACCCACCTCCCCTGAGCTTTTGGTGACGTGCTAGTCTCTTAGTGCTTCACTCAGTGAGCTCAATGCTTAAGCTATCCTTCTGTGTTACTTGATAAGCATCTTAAACAATTTGTATCAAAGCCTGTGGTAGTTGCATATGTCTGAAACAATCCATCCAGCATCATTTGCTGTCTAATCAAAATGCAGCACTTCAATTTCTCACCACAGTGAATTCTTTGGGAGGCAGAATCATACAGCATGGGTCACAAAGGAATTTCCCTGGGAACGACATTTGCACACCTATTTTCACT
This sequence comes from Megascapheus bottae, assembly GCF_031878675.1. Taxonomy (NCBI): domain Eukaryota; kingdom Metazoa; phylum Chordata; class Mammalia; order Rodentia; family Geomyidae; genus Megascapheus; species Megascapheus bottae. The sequence goes on along the minus strand of NC_143511.1, from coordinate 8,140,232 downwards.
GCTGCACAAGTTACCATCGTCACATTATGGAAGCAGCCCCAAAACCCTGCAATGGGTGAATGGATCAAGAAAATGTATACATACAATGGAATTTTACTCATCCGTTTGCAGAGACATGGATGGACCTAGAAAAAATGTATTGATTCCATATCTGGGCTATGGTAGACAATGCTGCAAAAAACATATTTTTGCTATCGAAAAAAATCATGCAGCAACGAAAGACCTAGGATAGACAAAGCAACTTTAGCCAAAAAAAGAAAGCAATGTAGGTGTATCACAATATCAGATATCATACTACAGAGCCATTATAATAAAAACAGCTTGGTATTGGCACAAAAATAAATGCAAAGATCAATGGAACAGATGACTCAGAAATAAAAGCACACATTTATAGTTATCTTTTGTTTGACAAAAGAGGCAAAGACATACAGTGGAAAAGACATAGCCTCTTTAACTATTGGTGGTGGGAAAACTGGGCAGCCATATGTAGAAAACTAAGAATGGATCCCTCTTTGACACCATGCACTAACATCAACACAAAGTGGATCAAAGACTTCAACATCAGACCCAAAACACTGAAGCTACCTCAAAAGAGAGACATTAGGACGTATTGGTACACACAAGAACTTCTTGAATAGAGTCCCAGGGATACAACAGATAGGAGAGAGACTTACCAAATGAGACTACATTAAACCAAAAAGTTTCTGCACAACTGACATACCTACTAAACCAGAAAGACAGCCAACTAATTGTGAAAAAAATCTTTACTAGCAATATATCAACATAAAGGCCTAATGCCCAATATATACAAGGAGCTCAACAAACAAACACACAAAAAACCCTCTATGCCTAATAAACCAATCACTAAATGGGCAAGGAAGCAAAGGAGAGTCTTCTGAGAAAAAGAGGTAAGAATGACAAAGAGGAAATGTTCAGCATATGAGGAAATATTCATCATCTCTGGTCATAATGCAAATAAGAACAACCTTGAGATATCATCCTACCCCAGTTAGATTGGCCACTATTTTGAAAAAATGCTGACAGGGATATGGGGGAAAATGAACCCAACTGTGCAGCTGGTGGGAATGTAAACTAGTACAACCACACTGAAAAGCAGGATGGAGGCTCCTCAAAAACTAACCAACTAACTAAATAAATGTATAAACCTTTCCTATGGCTCAACCATACCACTCCTAGGCATCTACCCTGAGCATCATGGACCAGGATATGACAAGGATACCTGCACATCCACGTTCATTGCCATGCCATTCACAATAGCCAAGACATGGAAACAACACAGATGCCCCACAATAGACAAGTGGATAGAAAACGCATGGTACCTATATGCAATGGAAGCCATTAGCAAGGATATAATAGTATCATTCTCAGGGAAATAGATAGAACAAGAACAAACCATGATAAGTGAGGTACACCAAGTTCAGAGAGACAAATATCACATGTTATTTCTTATATACAGAAATTATATTTACATGGGGATAAAAACATAAGAAGGGCTATCAATGTGTGAGAAGTAATACACCTTCTATCTGACGAATATAACTGTAACCCCTCCATATTTTGAAATAAAATTATTTTTAGAAAGTTAGACTTATAATGCAACGGAACATGCAAATTACTTTAGATAACCATAAGCAGTGATGCCAGAAGAGGACAGTCTTAGGAGAAAATCACCAAGATGTAATACCCAAATGGCTCTTTATATGTATATAAAATAATATACACACTGAAACAAACTCCAAAGATATGGAAACAAAGGACCTTTTTCTTAATTTGTTTTTTTGTTGCTGTTGTTTGTTTTCTGATGACTCTGTATGATTTATCTTAAGTATGGTGCATACGCATGCACATTTGAGGGAAGATGGGAGAGAGCACAGTAGGAAAAGGATGAAAAGTGCAGCACAGGAGCCCACTGCTTGCACTGGATATTGATGAACGTGAGCCATGCAACTCGAGGGTGAAGATGGGAGGAGGGAAGTGGGAGAGAATGAGGGAACAGATGATACTCTGAAAAAGGAAGGAAATGAATTTGTTACCTAATGTATATAAAGGTAATACTGCTGTTTATCACCTCTAAAACAATAAAGCAATTTTTAAAAAGAACATGGTTGTTCCGGTGGCTTTAGTTTAGCCTGGTTTGTGGTCCATTGGATAAATGTCGAGGAACGGAATCGCTGGGTCATAGGGAAGCTGTGGTTAGAGCTTTCCACACTGCCTTTGGTTGAACAAGTTAACATTCCCACCAACAGTGTAATGGGGTTTGCTTTTGGCCACATTCCCACAAGTATTTATTATTATTAGTTATCCTTATAATGACCATTCTAACCGGAGTGAGGTGAAATCTCAATGTTGCTTTGATTTGCATTTCTTTTGTGGCCAGAGATGTTGAGTACTTTTTCAAACAAAGAAACATGGGCCCTTGCTCTGTATATGATTTATTAACAATGAATATTTGTGTACATGCCAGAAAGTAAAATACTAATGGTACTGGAGGGGTTTTTTAGAAAGATAAGTTAGATTTGAATGTTCACATTTAATTAAAGTTCTTGTTCTTCTCTGCTCTGGTTCTTGTGCTTTTCTTCTTTTATCTCTATGTTACAGAGACAGTCTTCCATCTGACAGGATGGAAGATATATATATAACAAAATTTAAATACACATCAGACTGCTTAACCAATTTACCATCTATTACTTTGGGGTTTGTTCTGAAAAACACCAGCTCCTGCTCAGTATTTAACTAAGGCAGATGGACTCTGAACAAAGGCTTATCCAATTTCCCTGAAACAGATGCAAATCATCAGTCATATCAGTTTTCCTTGATACAAAATGTGACAAGCTACTGCCTTCATTTCTCTTGTCAGGGGGGGGGCAGGCCTGGGCACTGTCCTTGGGCTTTCTCAAGGCTAGAGCTCTACCACTTGAGTCACAGCACCACTTCCACCTTCTTTCTATGTGGTACTGAGGATTTGAACTCTGTTCTTCGTGCATGCTTAGGCAAGCACTCTACCACTAGACCAAACTCCTATCCCTGCTTCAGTTTTATCCATGGAGAAATAGATTCAGATGTAAGAACTGGACTAAAAGTAGGTCCTTCCAAGAATCACTAAGGGGCAGGAAATGAAGAAAATGAGAGACAGAGAGAAAGAGAAAGAGAAAGAGAAAGAGAAAGAGAAAGAGAGAGAGAGAGAGAGAGAGAGAGAGAGAGAGAGAGAGAGAGAGAGACAGACAGACAGACAGACAGACAGACAGACAGACAGAGACAGACAGACAGAGACAGAGAGACAGAGAATTATTCTGGGACATATCTCAGAGTTGACCCATTAGAGGAGTAAGGAAGCTGGGATATTTTATGTAATAGCTCATATTCATTATTGTTTAAGGGCTGTCCTGGAGCATTAATGCCTAAGGGACTTCCAGATTGCCCCTTATGTAGGCTGAGCATGCTACTATAGGTAAAAAAAAATGTCCACAGGCAAAGAGTGACAGTAATTTGCAGAAAAAAGCCACCTGTCCATAGGGAAATGACATGAAGAAAACAAGTGGAGGGATGGCAACTGTGTTGGTTCACAAATAACTCAATTAGAGCATTCCTGTAAGAGGGTGCAAAAGCAGTGACTCTCCATGCAAGGGTCATGTGTGGAGTGAGGCACTAGTTACTCAGTTAAGTTAAAATCAGCTGAATTGAGGCATTATAATGACTGTATTGCTAGCTACCTGGGAGGTGGACTTTGGGAGAATGGTAGCTTGCAGCTATTCTGAGTATGTAGGTTTATGAGACCTCTTCTTTAATACATAGCTTACTATGGAGACTTCTGCCTATCATCTTAGCACACAAGGCTAAGATGGAGAGGTTTGTGATTCCAGGACACTCTAGGCACATGGTAAGCAGGTTAGGCCCATGGTCCCTTTGCTCTCTGGAATACTTGTTCAACTCTGCTAGCCTGGAGTTAGCTGGAGATGACATGTATAATGAGTGCTTATGGCTTTGCTCCAATAACAATGTATTTGCAATAATAATAATAAAACAAGGTTGTGGGTAGATTTGGTCTATAGGCCATTGTTTTTCACTGTTGACCTAGATAGGAGTTTTCTAACTAGAAGTCCACTCAACACGTCTTTCTTTTCCTTAGTTAAAAACAATTCTTACTTTTATCTGGGTCACTGTATAACTAGATACAGCTAAACTCTGATCAATGAAGTGGGAATATTTAGTGACAAATTCTGGAAATTCTGCAATATGCTCCTCATCTACCCTGAGACAAGCTGGCCAACAGATATCCCAAATGGAGCCAAAAGGAAGAAAAAAAAAGAAAGGGAAGGCAAGCAGTTTCCTTCCAAGGACTTGTCGCAGAGGTTGTGAACATTTCGATGACATTCTGTTGGAGGAAACGTAGTCACCTGGTCACATCTAGCTGGGCTGGGAAGCCATGTGCCCAACGAGTTCTAATGCTAGAATGATGAATTAATGATGCTTTAAAAAAAGAATTAGGGATGTTTAAATTTTATTTCCACACAAGGGACACACACACACACACACACACACACACACACACACACACATCAGCTCAAATCTCATATGCAATGAAAACAGCTCTGTCTACTACCATTTTACAACATAGCTGTGTAAAATATTTTGAAGATCCATGCTTGCTCCACGAAAGAGTGTCTTAGTCAAACTATGTATGCGTCCATTCTAAAAGGTCCCTGCCCCTGCTATGCAGCTCTTCTGTCATTAGAGAAAAACAGAGTCTATGGATAGTAATAAACTGGATGTTTAGAAATGGAGAAAATAGAAAACCTACTCTTAAGTGTAGCTGTGACCTAATATTTGAGCTCCAACTAATATGAATATAAATTGATCAAATGTCAAAGGAAATATGAGAACTCTTGGGTGCCTGAAAGTTTGGTTTAAAAAAATCCTATCATCTGTCTTTATTACTCCCTTTGACCAACATATCAATGACACCTTAGTAGAGGATATAGGATAAACAGAGCCAAATATGCATGAACTGGGAAAAATAAAGACATGAGAAAAGCCACTTAGAGCATTTAATAGATAATACAAAAGTAAAGCAGGCACCAGTGGCTCACACATGTAATCCCTGCTAAGCAGGAAGCTGTGATATGAGCACTGCAGTTCGAAGCTAGCCAAGGATAAGGAAAGCCTATGAGACTCAGTTCCATGCCTTCTGCCCCCAATCCCATCTTTTCTATTCTCCTGGCATCCCCCTGACTTCGTGGAAATGGCTTACTCTTGTTTGTGGTCAATCATGCCCTGTATCGTCTTTATAATTTTACTGGCTGCACTTTCCCCAGAGGGCATCCAGAAACTGGCTGGCCTTTGGCATCTGTTCAGCTGAAATTCAGCTGAGAACTTTCCAGATGCAGCATTACCACCATCCTATCTAGAAAGCTGTCATTTGGTGCTGGCAACACCTCAGGTCAGCTGTCCCGTGGCCTGCTTCTCAGCCATTCCACTTTACTGGAGACCCACAAATAGTAAAATGAAGCCAGGAATCACTTCATCCCTTGCAGAACAGGTATTGGTCACCAGTGGCCTCTGATCAGGATCTCAGATGCTCCAAGCATTTAATTGCAAGGACCCAGTGTAGTCTAACCCTTAGGTGAGGGCAGTGAGAGGACACTGCGCTGCAAACCAGCAGAAGGCAGAGCCAGGTGCAGAAATCCCGGGAGCTTCAGTACTTACTTACCTTACTGCAATGCAATGAATCATCTAGATGAGGTAGGTGGCCTGCTGCTCAGTTGTCCTCTAGCTTCATTAGCCTTTACAACCCCATTCTCCTGTTCCATGAGAGATGACAAATCAATGTTATTAACTGAAACTCTAAATGTCCAGTATATAAAAATACACTGAAGTCAAGAATGTGGTGTAACTTAATTTGTATTTCTGCTGAGAAATGTTATCTACCTTCCTTTACCTCTGATAGCCCTGTTTTCTGGTGACCTCTCAACTTCAAACCAGCGTACAATTCCCTGCAGCCTCTGAAAGCTTCCTGTTCCATAACTCATTCTCACCTGGAGAAAAGGGCTGAGGAGCTCATTTCTAATGTGGATAATAACAGGTCTTAATCCAGGCACACTGGTGGCTCATGCCTGGAATTCTGCCTCCTCAGTAGTCTGAGATTTGAGAAGCAGGATTCAAAGTCAGTCTGGATAGAAAAGTTCATGAGATTCTTAGCTCCAATTAAAAACCAAGGAGAACCATGACATGAGAAAGGGTATCAATATTTGTGAAGTAATGTACCTTCTATCTGGTGAATATAATGTAACCCTTCTATTAATTACAATAAAAATATTTGAAAAAAAAGAAAACAGGAGAAGAGGACTGCCTTAGTTGGTAGGACCCTAGCCTTTGGGTGAAAAAAAAAACTAAGGAAAACTGTTCTGACCCTGAGTAAGCCCCAAGATTGCCACATACACACACCCCAAAATAGTAATAATTCCTTATATATCATCATTAAAATGAGGCTTCCAACAACTGCAAGTCATCCAGTGATGGACATTCTCATGAGACAAGAAAGGACCCACCACCACTTAGTTTACCACACTGCTAAGGGTCACCAAGAAACACATTTGTACCCCCTCTCTGAAGGCCTGAGACTGGAAAGACCATTAGCATTCACCAGTGACTAATGTGAGGAACACACACACATACACACAGATTTAATTCTGGCCTCTCATAATGGTGGAAGAGCTGCTCTGCCATCTCTGTAACTACAGGGGTTTTCCAGGAAGAACCAGATAATAGAGTTCACCCACAGAGCTCACAAAGCTATCCTGGCTGCACAGCTTTGCAACTGAAAATGCTACAATCTCATCCCCAGGGTCTCCAATTTCCTGCTCCTCCCACGCTAGTCTTCCACCCACCACCACTCACATACCATACCATCTCACACTCCACAGGTTCCAGTCTCGTTAAATAGGCTTGAACTATCAAAGGGAATTCAAGATGGGCAGGTACAGGAAATCTGAGTCATGTTGGAGTGATACCCTTTTGTTAACATGGCTACCTATATCAAGTCAGTGGCAGAGCATCCAGAATACCCTTGATTTGGTCTGCAGAGGCCAGCAATATTATTGCAGAAGGGTCAACCCTCAACTACATGGACATCTTTCTGAAATGTTTCTAAGAAAAAGGTGAGCTGAATGACAGGGATGTTCTGATGCACGTCTATTTCATGGTACTATGTATTGTAGGTCATTAGGGGAAAGTGTTTCCTTCATTCATTCATTCATAAAGTGTGAGCAAAGAATGACATCATCCCATCTCTAAGGAAATGAAAAGACTTGGAAAAAAATCACGTTAAGTGAAGTAACCCAGACCCAAAAAAAATAAGCTCCATGGTTTCCTTACGTTGTAACAATTAGATAGGCCAAAGACATTAAGAGACTCTTCTCTGAAGAAGAAACAAAAATGGCCTAGAGACACATGAAGAAATGCTCGACATCTCTGATCATAAAAGAAATGCAAATCAAAACATCTCTAAGATTCCACCTCGCTCCAGTTAGAATGGCCAGGATCAAGAAAACTAATAACAGATGCTGGAGGGGATATGGCCAGGAGGGATCACTACTACACTGTTGGTGGGAGTGGAAAGCAGTATGGCAGTATGACGAAACATAGAGCTCCCCTATAACCCAGCAATCCCACTACTTGGCATTTACCCAACCATCCAGAAACAAGGGCATACTACATCCAATAGCACAATGATGTTCATTGCAGCAGTATTTACCGTACCAAAGCTATGGAACCAACCCAGATATCCCTCAGTTGATGAGTGGCTCAACAAGATGTGGTATTTATACACAATGGAATCCTATGCTGGTGTGAGAAAGAACGACATCACCCCATTTGTAAGGAAATGGAAAGACTTAGAAAAAATCCTATTAAGTGAAGTAAGCCAGACACCAAGGAACATAGGCCCAATAGTCTCCCTCATTTGTCATAATCAGTAGAAACCTTGGGCTCTCCTAGGAGAGATTTAAAATAGAACAAAATCTAGAGACATTAGGCCAAATCTATATTGGAGAAAAGGATTGTATAACATTGGCATTACTCCTGATGAAACATAACGCGACTGGCACACGACATTGTGCCTGGGCCCAGGACCACAGTGCACATATGACACAACAGGGCAAATAAGCCACACTCTGCAGTCTCTGGAGACATGGGTGCCAGTGTGAGGTGTGTGTCACTGATTCTCACAGTGTACCCCTCTGTAGGGAATGTTGGTTGTGGGGGAGACTGGGCCTGTGTAGGGACATAGGAAGTATCTGTCATTTTCTTTTAATTTTACTGTGAACTTAAAACTACTCCAAAGTATTCAATTCTGAGCTGGGCACCAATGGCTCCTGCCTCTCATCCTAAACTACTCAGGAGCCTGAGATCTGAGGATTCAAGGTCAAAGCCAGCCCACGCAGAAAAGTCCATAAAACTCTTATCTCCTGTTAACAAGCAAAATCCCAGAAGTGAAGCTGTGGATCCAGTGGGAGCAGGCCAACCTGTGGGACCAAGTGAGTGCCCTGGCTGGGACAGGCAGGTAGGAGGAGGCTGGGTAGCCTTGCATTGGGTGGGTGAGGTGCGCCGCCTACTGGATGGTAATGGAATAAGGTACTATGGAACTAGCACTGGAGAAATAAACACCTTTATGCATCTCAGCTTATCTGTATCATTATTGTGCTCCCTACACAGCCTTAGGCAAAAATGCTAGTGGACATGCCAAGACCCTGAGTTCAAGCTCCACTACCAGCGTACGCATGCATGTGCACACACACACACACACACACACACACACACACACACACACACACACACACAGACAGTGAGATATCCCTCTATACATGACCTTAATAATAACAATAAAAAAATGTTTAAAAGCCAAATGAAACTCTAGCCCTGAGTTTAAGCCCTAGTACCAGAATGAAGTAGTAAGATAATCAAGCTCTTTGAATAAACTCAAACCATCTTTGTGGCCTGACAGTAGGCCCAAACTTCTTAAGCAACACAAAAGTAACAACCATTAAAAAAAGAAGGAATGGGGGTGGGTGGAGTGAAATGGGGACCAAGACATGAGAAAGGGTATCCATGTCTGTGAAGTAATGCACCTTCTATCTGGTGAATATAATGTAACCCTTCTATGAATTGTAATAAAAATATGAAAAAAGAAAGAATAAGACAACAATCATTCATTATATGGCTTTTGTTTCAATATCCTGGAGGTCCTTTCAATTAGCTTCACATTATATGGCCTTATGTATCAAGATTTTGCTCTATTGCAGATCTCTGCTAGTAGAGCCCAAGGTTTCTACTGATTATGACGAATGAGGGAAACCATTGAGCCTAAGTTCCTTTGAGTCTAGCTTACTTCACTTAATATGATTTTTTCTAAGTCTTTCCATCTGCATTTCTGAAACTCTAACACCAGACAGTCATTTGCTTCCTTCTGAAACATATCCCTTGAAGGAAGATGTATATCTTCCTTGCGCTGATATACACTTTCATAAAATTTAAGTAATGACAACTTATTTTTCACAGAATTTCCTAACAATCAATGTCAAATGTCAAATGTAAGGCTGGATTTATTGGTCTAAAAGCATTCTGCTCTAGAAAACTAAAAATGGACAAAAGTAAAAAAAAATTACTCCTGTGATGCCCACATGCCGTGTTGATATATTGACCAGTTTTCTGAAAAACAGGGTATTTGACAACACAACAGTATTTATTTTATTTTTCACTTACATTTAAAGTAAGTAAACCTAGTGTCTACTCTCAAAATAGTCAAATAATTATCATCCTAAAAGAACCCAGAACTTTATTGCAAATATCTTTTCTGAAATTCTCTAATTATTATACATTTGGAAGTGAGTACATAGCATTTTCAAGGCAATTATACACACTAAATGGTATATAAAAATTAAGATTAAATAAACCTAACCCTACCTGTTGTTACTGTATGCATTTATTTGAAATAGGGAAGAAAGGGGGAAAAACAAGATGACTTGGAGGGGGTTGGGAGCAAAAGAGGAAGAAAAGCATGAGAAGAGTTATCAAAATTCAAAAAGTAATATACCCACTACCTGCCGGGCATAACTGTAACCCCTCAATACATTACCCCACCCCAACCATTTTTTTAAGTCTACCCCTAAGGCAAAGTAAAGCCCCACCAAAGTTCTAAATCCAATCACCAAACACTTAGTTCTTAATCCAAGTATCTTATATACATTACACACATTCTTTAAAGAAAACTTCCACCTAAAATAAAGCCCAGATACATAAAAGCACACATAAGAGGTATTCGGCTTAATGCATTTCACAAAGGCCAACTCCACTGCACCACAACTAGGTTAAAAAACAAACGGTTTCTGCCACTTCAGAAACAAGATAGCAATCACAGCCTTCTCCTTCCTAACCTATCTTTTCATGAAATAAGTTTCCTGCAGATTTTTTTCTTAATGTAGTCTTGCCACCCAAGTTTGCATTCCAAGACAGCAAATATTTAACTTATAAAGGCATAATTTCATTGAAATTGTATTTCTTAACAGACAGATGTATATTCCTAGACAGCAAATCTTAACAATGCTTTTCAAAATGTTTTACTAGGCTTCTTTCTTAACTGGACTAATAAGGGATGTCCACGGAACTGATTGACTAGATTAAGACCTAAATATATTTGTGTGGGTTTTTTGGGTTTTTGTGCTAGGGCTTGAATTCAGGGCAAGGTCTCACTTGGCTTTTTCACTCAAGAGTAGTGTTCTACCTTTTGAACCATGCCTCCACTTCTTGCTTTTACTGGTTAACTGGAGATAAGAGTCTGCTCAGAATTTCCTGCCTTGGCTGGCTTTGAACTCTGATCCTCAGGTCTCATCCTTCTGACTAGCTAGGACCAAAGGCTTACACCACCGGTGCCCAACGTAAGAGCTAATTATATTTTTAAGGAAAAAAATTACTCATATAAAAAGTATGTATAACTTAAGATCCACGAAAATTAACCATGAATAAACAAGTTGGATTGATAATAAGTATCTTATTCAGTCACTGCTTTTCTTTCAGTATATTTATTCTTTTACTACTACATATAAGAAGATACAAATTCATTTATATAAACACTGATTTTTTTTTCAGTTTCAGGATTCCTGAACTAGATATCTTCCCCCAACAATGTATTAATATTGTATATACTCTAACCATAAGACAAATTCCTCCTATCCCAGGAAGACAGATAAACGCTGTAATTTCACTTTCGGTCAAACAGAAAGGAGTCAATTTTGTGGTTTATGAAGGCAGCAAAACTAACTGGAAAATTAAAGCTATTATAACATTACGGTAGTTATAACTAAGTACATATGTTAGGAGCCCTTTCATCTTTTATCCTTGAAACATGTATATGAACAGTCTTGTGTTTACGATTGCGACCAAAAGCAATTGGTTGGGGTTTTATTTTTTTTCTAAATTTAGGACCCTCTGTGTCCTCAACAAGCATATCAATTTTTCACTGAGGTTCAGCTAGTGTCTAAAAATTCTGATAAAACTAAATGTTGATATGGCAGGGTTCGCACATAATGTTTTTTAAAAAAATTGGCCTTGGTGACATGTAACTTTGTCTCAAAGTATAATGTACGAATGTATGTGAAGGACAGAGGAACCCTGGCTTCTAGTTCAAGACATTCCTTTATTATCTATTCCACTCAAAACGTTTCCTGTCTGCTGTGTGCCAAGGCACTGTGTTGCTTGATATCCTAGATTTAATACGTATTTTCTCGCAAATGCAGTCACATGCCCACATTGAGCAGTATTTTCCTGTGTGTAATTTAACTCTTAGGAAGTGAATGGTATAAACACTTGGAGCACCACCATGCACGTCTATACGACCACGGCTTACATTCTTGAAATTACCTATGACAACCTCCCCCATCAGCAGACGAACTAAACGGCATGAATGTGCTAGCTTCAGTGCTACCAGAAGACTTTTCACTGAGCAGCTTACAAGGTGACCAGACTGCCCGTCATTCCATGACTGGTTCCATGGATTTTGAGACAATAACCCAGGCTAAACTGCGCCGCGTCCACTCCACTCACAACACACACACTAAAGCAATCCCTCCACACCAGACACGATTTTCCAGGAGCTCCTTACAACAACTCTGCCCAATAAAGCAAAAGCTGGAAGCGATTACCAAGAAGAAAACACACACACAGACACACACACACACACACACATGCACACACACTTTTAACACAAAATTTCCTGGAGCCCATGTGGACAACACCGAACGCAAGGGGAGGCAGCGGAGCGGCCCGGTGCCGCTCCAGTGGCCGCGGAAGGGTGGATCTCCCCACCCCCAGGCAAAACAAAGGAACACTTGACACAGGTGGCGGTTTTCTATCCAACCCGGGCCGCCCGGAGCTCCCCCCACCCCCGCTCGTCCCCGCGCCCAGGTCCTCCCAGCCCGGCTCCGCGGCCCCCTGAGCCCGGCGGCCCGCGGACCTCCGTCCACTCTCCAGGGCAGAAAGGAGCCGCTCCCCGCGACCCCTGATCGGGCTCGGGGGGATCCGAATGAAGGCTCAACGCCCCCCACTCACACCACACATTGCCCACCCAACCTCCCTCCCCCACCCACACGCACACCTCGTTGGGGCGGGGTGGGCACACGACGCCCCGGAGGACGCGGGCGGGGACCGGGAAGCCCGGGGTGGGGCGGGGACGCGCTGGGGTCCTTACCTGCCCTCTGGCTGCGCTCGCATGGGTCGCTGTGGCCGCGGCTCTGGACCGGAAGGAGAGGAGGCGGCGGGCGGAGCAGACGCCCGCCGAGGCCCTCCCGCTCTCCAGGTCCACCCGGACCACCTCCTAGGCGTGGGGCACGGGGCGGCAGGCTGCAGTGATGACTGCGGAGCCGGCCTGGGACACCTGACTTCAGGGGGAGTGAATTCCGGGCTCACCCACCCCGCGACTCCAAACCACGCCCCTTCCCCGGGCCACGCCCCTTGCGCCCTGGGTGACTAAGAAAAACAAAAGATATTAGGAATTTGAAAGGGGACTGGATTTCCTAACTTTGTCTCCTACATTTACATGTTGTGTCAGCTAGGTTAGTTATTTTACTTCTTTGAGTCGTTTTTCTCTTTCATTGGAAAAGTTAATATACAATTGGAACTAACTGGGTGAACCTCTACATTAACTGCCACAGATAAGACATTTGATATAAACAACAAAAATTCTTGAAATTATTTGTTTTTGTGGTCTTTCACAATCTTCTCAGTTTGTTTACTGAAGTAATTCATTCTAAGTCTTAGAGCAGTCTGGTTAAAACAGAAAAGTCAGGATGGTTAATTTTTCTCTAATCTTTAGAATTTAGAGTCAGAATCTATGAAGTTTCATTTTATGTGGTTAAGTTCAAGCTGAGAAAAAGCCCACCAAACCAATTTCATCAAAGAAACAGCAGATTTGATTAGAAGAAAATGTGGGTTACATGCTTTGTCTTACTGACTTTGTGGTTGAATGAAAGAATTCCTTATCCTCAATCTTCATCTATAATCCTAGAAATTTTCCACAGAACAGAAACAATCATCAAAGGGCAAATAAGAACTTGTATTTCTCCATTTAGTAATTCAATCTTTAAAAATTAATTGCTGTATATTTCCCTATTAGGAAATTTAAATCCTGGGGACTGCTCCTAACTGATTGTACTAAAATAGAATTCCCTTTTCCCATACTCATGTCAGCTTCATGCAAATGGATCTGAGAGTGCCTTTAGAATAAAACCAGCTGGAGTCTCTGCACTTATTTATGAGTCCAGTTTTCTAGGCTTAATTTTGATTTATAACTATTGAAATTACACCAGGCATTTTCACTGCTTCAAAAAGTGGCTCTGATTTTACCATTGTATGAGAGAGACTGGAATTATTTACCAACATATTGAGTTAGGAACATTTCGTCTCGGTACAGGCAAAATCTATAACGTGCCTAATAATTTATTATTTTTAGTGTGTGTGTGTGTGTGTGTGTGTGTGTGTGTGTGTGTGCAAATACTAGGTCTTGAACTTAGCCTGGATGCTTTCTCTTAGCTTTTTTATTCAAGGCTACCACGTAGACCCCAGTTCTGCTTTTCACCTTTGGGTTGTTAGTTTCAGATGAGTTTTATAGACTTTTCTGCCTGGGCTGTCTATGAACCATGATCCTTAGAACTCAGCCCCCAATGGAGCAAAGATTACAATTATGAATCACCAGTGTCTAACTTAGAATATATCTTTATGTCCATGTTGTACTTGAAACCATTATGATGTTCTGTTTGTAGTCATGTGTTTGCTTATTTGCTGATTTATTTTGCCCTTTGTACCAAGTGTAGATAGGAAGAAATGCAACAGTCCCCCCACAATGAGCAGAAGGGACATGATTGTATCCTGAAGAGAACCTAGAAGAAGCAAGGAGGCAGCCAAAACAGGCTAGTTAATACCCAACTCTCAATGCCAGATATGGCTATATTTTGCCAGCTATAATCTTGATACCTCCTATGTAATTGGTTAGGTAGAATTAGTTTAGGTAGATTTTTTTTATTACCAGGTATTTGCTCTTTACCATATCCTCATTCAGTGTTTTCTTACTTTAACTTTATTCCTCGGGGCTTTATCTATTCCTTATTCAGATGTTTTTACTCTTTTGGATGGATTTTTGTTGTTTTAATGTTTGTTTTTGTTTTTGTGCTGGTCCTGAACTCATGGATTAGGTGCTGTCCCAGGGGCTTACTGCTCAAGGCTTGTGCTCTACCGCTTGAACCACAGCTCCATTTTTGAATTTTTGGTGGTTAATTGGTGATAGGAGTCTCCTGGACTTTCCTGCTTGGGCAGACTTCAACTGCAATCCTCAGATGTCAGACTCCTGAATAATTAGCAAATAACTAGCATTACAGGCATGAACCACCAGTGCCCAGCTGGATTGCCTTTTAAATGTGCATTTTCCTGCGATGAAAAAAGCCGTTCACGTAGCCTACAACATAGTCTGTGGGAGCTATTGCTTTCAGGACATGCAGCAAGCTAATGTTTATTTCCCTTACCTTGTTTGTTATTTTCCTTTTCAATGTTTCAATACTAGTAGCAGAGGCACAGATGACTTAACATTTCCCACTTATCTAACCCCTTTACAGAGTTTTATCTCTTCCAGATCGAGCATTTAAAATTAACTATGAGACTTCTCTATTGTCCTTGATTGGAATGCTGGTTCAGTATTCACAAAATGAACATTTTGGCTGGCAGCTGAAGAAACAATGATTGATCATGGTACTTTCAAGTTGTACTAACATGAAAGAGCTGACTGATGAGAAGGGATGAGAGTATTTGTCTAAGTACTGCCCCAGTAGAATAACTCACAGTACCCAAAGAATATAGAAGGAACAGAGAAAAGGAAACAAACAAACAAACAAAAGCCCTCCCCTTAATTCTTAATATCAGGTCATTATTGCTGACACATTTGATGAGATGGGGAAAATAGGCTTTTTGTTAATGTGTCATAAAATAAATAGGAACGACATAGAGGCAGATGAAAGCTTTTGCTTCTCTCCATTTTATCGCTTTTAAATGTGGCTTTTCACATTCTGATTAGAATTTTAAACATGCATGGGAATTAAGAAGATATGGAATTTATGAAAAAATGATCTCCACCAAGTAGTTTCTTAGGCAGATTGGAATGCTTTGACCTTGAAAAGATAAATCCAGAACAAGTTAAAAACAGTGCATTATATTGCTGTGAACATATACAACTCCTAGCGTGTTGTATATCACAGATTAACAATAAAATAGAACAATCAGAAGATGAGGATGAGACTGACTTTCAAAACATGATTTACTAATGCAATTTTGAATGATCCCAACTGTATTTTGTTCCATTTATGAAAGAGATCTTGCCTTTCCTAATAAAGATCATTCAGATATAAGATAACCAAAAAGCATATTTTTCTAAGTTCGGCTTATTTATGTTCTAGTAAAAGTAAAGGAAATTAGTAAGGATTAGGATTTCCAGTAAGGATTTGCTAGTTTTCTTTCTTGTTAGTTTCTAAAGCCTTCCCAAATGAGTATGAGATAAAAATTGAAAGCTTTATAGATGAGTTTGTGTAACCTCCCAATAGAATGCTTCAGTTGATGCGCAAGAAAATTCATCTATTTTCAAATAGGAAAGACCTTCAAGGATGTGCCTTGAAAGTAGTCCTCAGTTTGTTCCTGGGTTCTTATTAAGGCTGATTATAACTATAACAGGCTGGTGATATGCTATGAAGACCAGTGTCGTAAAGAGAACCAATGAACTGACTGATGCAATCCTGATCATGAAAAAGAAAACGAAAATAACTCTGCCTCTATTCTGATAAGCCATTAATATTCTTATAAAGCAGGTAAGCATTCAATTTATTTTTTTTAAGAAAAGGAAAACTAAAGACCAATACTTGATGAACACAAATGCAAAATTTCTCCACAAAATACTAGCACACTTAATTCAAGAGTGCACCCACCCCCCCAAAAAAAACGCATCCTCAGCTCACACCTGTAATCCTAACTGCCCACAAGATCTGAAGATCATGGTTCGAAGCCAGCCTAGACAGGAACGTCTGTGAGACTCCAATAAACTACTAAAAAATCCAGAAATTGAGCTGTGGTTCAAGTGGTAGAGTGCTAGCCTTGAGCAAAAAAAAAAATAAAAATGCTCAGGGATAGCATGCAGGTCCCAAGCTCAAGCCCCAGGAGCAACACACACACACACACACACACACACACACACACACACACACACACACACACACAGCACTATCCAGAGATGCACATAGATGGTTTAAAAATGGCTTAATAATTGGCTTAGTGGCTTAATCCAATACATTCATAGGATGAAGATAAACACAATGTGATTGATGGTGATTGAGTGCCAGAGGCCTGTCATCCTAGCTGTCCAGGAGACTGAGATGCGAGGATCCTAGTTCAAAGCCAGCCCATGCAGGGGAGTCCATGAGACTCCACTTAACCACCAAAACCCAGGAATGGGAGCTATGGCTCCAGTGGTAGAGTGCTAGCCTTCAGTACATACGCTCAGGAATCAGGCCTAGGGCCCAAGTTCAATCCCCAGGACCCTACACAAAAGAAAACAGCAACAATAATAGTAATAATATACTAAATGGGGAAGGATATCTGATTTCTCCAGTCGCAAAGCAGTGTTGGAAGCATTAGGAAAAGCAATTAAGTGGAAGAGAAAAAAAAATTGAGGACATCCAACCTGGGTCCGTGTTTTGGAAGTTTTTAGTTGGGAGGAAAATAGAGTCACAGGTAGAAGAAAAACAAGGGGATAGGGAGACCATGTTAAATAAAAACTATTAAATTGGGAGCTGGGAAGGTGGCTTAGTGGTAGAGTACTTCCTTAACATGCATGAAGCACCGGGTTCAATTCCTCAGTACCACATAAGTGGAAAAAGCAGAAAGTGGAGCTGTGGCTCAAGTAGTAAAGTGTTAGCCTTGAGTAAAAAGAAGCTCAGGGACAGTACCTAGGCCCTGAGTTCAAGCCCCAAGACTGGCGGCTTCTGAGAGGTAGGGAGGGGTTATTAGTTGAAAAGGAAGTATCTAAGTCCTTATTTAGTGTGTCTCTTTCTCTCTGACCATTCCTATATTAACCAACTAATCACTCCGAGCCAACAACACATCCCAGTTTCAATGACCAGAGGCCTTAAAGTTAAGCCCCGCTAGGAAAAAAAAATGTTATGTTATTGACTCAAATTAGGATATGTAAGCATTACAAGCCATCTTTGCCCCTGGCAAGCCAACATTTCTGAACCCAGAGCTCTGTTATTCATTCCTAGCTGAACTTGAATCTTCTAGGGCACCTGAGGTAGAATGGCTTTCGGCCCTGCTACCACTCTTCCCTGCTTGATGCTAATTGCATGTGACTCCTTGAATTAAGAAGACATCATTAAAAGTGCATTAAGTTTAATTATGCCAGCAGCATCGGGCAGGGAGGGAGAGGTGCAGCTTAATGCAGAATACATAATTAGGTAAGATCCAGTCTATTAGATTCTTATTTGTTGGGAAAATGAGTTTCATCTGTGTCACCACAAGAAGCGGCTAAAAGGCCCCAGTGGCAAGCGAAGGTCTTTCTACCACCCAGAAGGAGATTTGGTGATAGGTAACTGCTTTGATGTCCTGACTCAACAATGATATCAATTTCTGTAAATAAGCCATGAGGATAGACTTCCAGATTCCAGAGGAGGGACACCCAGCCACCATCTGTTCCTTGTTTAGTATGACAAAAGGCCCGGAATAAGCCAGGCACTGGTGGTTTACACCTATAATCCTAGATACTCAAGAGGCTAAGATCTGAGGATGGTGGTTCAAAACCAGCCTGGGCAGGAAAGTCTGAGAGACTCTTATTTCCAATGAACCACCAAAAGAACTGGAGGTGGCTCAAGTACTAGAATGCTAACCTTGAGCTGAAGAGTTCAGGGACAGCACACAGGCCCAGAGTTCAAGCCCCTGACCAATCAAAAGAAAAAAAAAAAGAATGAACAGGGGGAAAAATAGGTATAATTCAGATGGAAAAAATGGCTAACTTACCAAAAAGACTTTAAATATAGATAGATACATGGATAGATAGATAGATAGATTGATTCACCTAAGGTAAAATGAATTGGGTGTCACATCAAAGGATATTAACTCCACCTCTTGGTAATTAATAGAGCATCTAGACCAGAGCATCAGTTCACACATAACTTATTCTAACAACACAGCCAACCACATTAAAGTAATTATGTTGAAAGCTCTTCACACAATGGCTACAGAACACGCAAGGCATTTGAAGTGCAGTTAAAAAAAATCTCAATTAACATTGAAAAAAAAATCTCAGAGATAGACCACAATCTGGGTCATAAGGCAAGTGCAAACAAATTCAGACACAAATAAGATCATATATGATACATTCTCTGACTGCGTCGGTATTAATTTGGAAAGTGTGAACATGTATTACCTAGAAAACGCTTGAACATTCTGAAAGTAAGCATCACTCTTCTAAGTGACTTCTGAGATCGAGAAGAATACAATGTAAAAAGAAATAAAATCTAACTTATGAAGAGGGTAAGTGGGAGAAAACGGGGGGAAGAGCAAGGGGAGAGAATTCATTGCATATACCACAAAATTGAAGAAAAATAAGGAAAAATAAGGGAAGGGGTGTGTCCAGTGAGTGTGAAATGTTGAATGAGCAACACAGCTCATAACATAGAAGCATAAATAAGTCAATGCTCACAGCTCACGCCTGTAATCCTAGCTACTCAGGAAGCTGAGATGTGAGGATTGTGGTTCAAAGTCAGCTAGGGTAGGGAAGTCTGTGAGACTTTTATCTTCAGTACACTACTCAGAAAGAGCCAGAAGTGGTGCTATAGGTCATGTGATAGAGCGCTAGTCTTGAGCACAATAAAACCTTATAGGGCCCAGGTCCTGAGTGCAAGCCCCCAGACCAGGAAAAGGAATAAAAGAAACATAAATATAAATAGCTGTGTTACGTGGCAAAAAAGGAAAAAAAATCAATGGATATCCTACAAAATTGAGAAAAGTAAGAGAAGGGGTGGGGTAAGACTGGTGGGTGAGAATGTTGAAAGGAATAACATTGATTAAGATGCACTAATTCATCACCTGCTTTGTTGAGTAGCAACTCCTTTATACAACTAAAGACAAATAAAAAAAGTTATTCTTTAAAAGTTGGAAAAATAGAATTTTAGAATTTTATGGAAGAACAAGTCATGAAAAAATACAACATAACTGAACTTTGTGCAATTCCTACCAATATAAATTTGTGGTTTCAAATGCTTATGTTAGAAGAGAAGAAAGGTGTACAGTTATAATCAAAACTTACCATTTAAATTGAAAATTACCAGGATGCAATTACACAGATAAGAACAGAAGGCAATGTACTTTGTTAAAATACAGAGACTAGAGAACTAAACAGAGCCAAAGCTATTTTTTATGAAAAGTGAAACTACCAAACACTTATCATAATAATACAGAGAGAAACAGAACACAATGATTTATATTTTTAAAAAAGTACACAGAACTCATCTCCTCATATTGTGCAGATACTAAAAAAAAAAAAAAAACACAATAGGCAGGCACTACTGGCTCACACCTAGAATCCTAACTACTCAAGGAGCTGAGATCTGAGGATCATCGGTTAAAGCCAGCCCAGGCGTGAAAACCCTAGCCTTGAGCAAAAAGAGCTCAGAGACAGCGCCTAAGCCCTGAGTTCAAGTCCCAAGACCAACACACACACACACACACACACACACACACACACACACACACGTCTTTATAAGATTAGAATATTTCCTCAGTCTGGTTGAGAATACCTATAAAAATCTAATTAATACCATGGTATTCATACACTTGAAAGATATGTAGTAGTACTGAAGGAGCTGAACAGAATTATATCTCTATATCCAGATTCCAGGAGAATGCGTAATTATAGGTAAATATTAAGCCATTTTATATGACAGACTTGAGCACTAACACATTAGTATTTGTGGTAGAGATGCCATAAACCAATGTCCTCAAAAAGCCCCCAAAGAATGCTGCACTTCTAACCTAAGACAGAGGGGGGAAAAAAAGGAAAAAGAAAAGGATGTTTGTTTTTACAATATTAATTCAACATGTTTTTTCTTTCCTTTTTTTTTGTCTGTTGTGGGGCTTAAGCTCTGGGCCTGGGCACTGTCCCTGAGCTCTTTAGCTCAAGGCTAGAGCTCTACCACTTCCTCAGTGCCACTTCCAGTTTTCTGGTAGTTATTTGGAGATAAGATTCTTATGGACTTTTCCTGGGTTGGCTTTGAACCATGATCCTCAGATCTCAGCCTCCTGAGTAGCTAGGATTCGAGGTGTGAGCCACCATCTGTGCTCAGTTGAACTGACTGATTTTTGACAAAGAGTGAAGGGAATTTGATACCATGTAATTTTTCCAATAAAGGGTGTTCAAATAACCAGATACCTAAGAGACTTTTTTTTAAAAAAAACAAACCTTCTCTCTCTTCTTCATATCATACTTCAACATCAACTCAACAGAAAACAAACTGCAAAGTTTCTAGAACACTTATTTTCATGAGTTGAGGTAAATGAAGATAAATAAGTTATTGTGAAGTGATGAATTCATCAACATTAGAAAAGAAATTCTAAAACTTCAGAAAATTGCCAGGCACGGGTGGGCTCACACCTATCTGTAATCATAGCTATTTAGGAGGCTGAGAGCAGAGGATAGCAGTTCAAAGCCAACCCAGGAAGGAAGTTCTGAGATACTCTTATCTCCAGTGAACCACCAGAAAACCAGAAGTAAAGCTGTGTCTCAAAGTGGTAGCCTTGAGCAAAAGAGCTTAGGGAAAACACCTGGGCCCAGAGTTCAAGGCCCATGACCAACCAAAAACAGAAAGAAAAAATATATAAAATATTGGAAAGAACAGAACAACTGGATCTCTCATACACTGCTGGTGAGAATGAGAAAAAAAATACTTTAGAGGAAAAACTCAGCAGGCTTTTTACATATATATATGGTGAATGTTATGACCAAATTCACCCATCATTCGTTTCATCATTCATCGGGCCCTTCTCATTAACCCGCTGTCCTTCCACACAAAATGAGTATCAGCTTCCTGGTATTCCTTCTGTTTACCTGTCTCTTCATTGTGTCTTTACACATGCACCATAAAAAAAAATCCACCCCAAGTATACCATACCGTAATCAGTTTGACCCAGTATACATGCATGTAGCCACGTATGTGTTTTCATATACATTCATATTTTTAAATCTAACTTCTACAAGTGAGAGAAACATGCCGTCTCTGAGGCTGAATTATTTTACTCAACATAATTGTCTCTAGGTTCATCTATTTTCCTGCAAACAAAGGACATATGGGCTATTTGCCCTAACATGGCTCTGGTAAATGGTGTGGCAATGAACATGAGTGTGTAGGCATCTTTATTGTTTTCTGACTTGTAATCTTTTCTATGGAGTTCCTTACGAGACACTACTCTGTGACTTACAAAGATCAACACTTATAGCAGGGGAGCCATTAAAAAGATCCCTTGTCTTCAGAGACTATTCCCTCCCCACTTGAGTCACTAGCTTCTAACAAAAGGCTACAGCAGTATTGACAAGTCATTGCCTCTAAGATTAGCAAGAGATTGTCACTTTCGTCCTGCTCACAGGCTCTCCCTAGGGCCTTCTCTCCTGGCATTATGCCTTCATAAATCAAATTGACCTCTTACGGAAGTGCATTTGACCAAGAACTGAGGTTGGCCTCCAGCCAGCTGCCAGAGAGGCCTTTAGGTCAATAGCGTTCAAGGAACTCAATCCTGCTAACAATTGTGTAAGCACAGAAGTAGATCTTTCTCCATTTAACTTTCAGATAAGACCCCATGCGCAGGGGACATATCAAAGCTATGTCAGAAACTCTCCAGCAGAATACCCACTTGGGAACACTCAGGTTTCTGATCCACAGAAGAGTAGGGTAATAAATGCACATTATCTTAAGCCACTGACTCTTGTTTTAGCATTACAGATGACTCACATAAATTCATAGGTATTTTCTTTTTTTAAGAATTAGGATTATTGTATTTGTTCTTTCTTTTTTTTTAATTGTAATGTTTAGAGGGGTTACAGTTATATTCGTCAGGTAGTAGGTGCATTACTTCTCACACATTGATACCCCGTCTCATGTTTTTGTCCTCATTTCCCTCCCCCTGTATTTTCTGATGGGAAAACAAAACCCCAAAGCATTAAATCCACAACAAACGATCTGTACCAGAATTTCCACAACACAATTATCTGTGAGAGCCAAAAATTGGAATGTTGATCTAAAAGAGAACAGATAAACAAATTATACTATATTCATGCAATGGAATGCTGTTCCGTTATGCTAACAACATGTTAATTATCTTAAGTGTTTTGATTGCTAAAAGTGTGCACAAAATTTGGTTTATAATCAGGCAACAACATTGCTATAGGCAAATGTCATAAAACTGTAAGAGCAGACCTCATGTCCCCAGAAGAGCTGAGCTGTCCAGTTTTGTCTGTCTCCAGTTTTTGAACCACCTCTTGTGTGTATGCAACCAGGGCACCAAAGGCTAGTTTAGAACAGGAATCTCTTATAGTGAGATGGCTAGGTAGGCAAATTACAGTGGCAACTCTGACTCATACTGTCGATTCATTATGCTCCAGATTCCAAAATTGGAATCTATACACAAACTATAAATCTGCTTAGTATTACTACACAAGGCAGGCAGACTCACATTTCCTGCTTCATAACCACACACACACAGTTGTAAAATGTTTATCCCCCAATTATTACATGCATACATTAGCTTTAGCCAAAGGTTAATATCATACTCATACTCTATAATGATAAGCATAGGGTTAATTCTTCTGCAATTAATGCATGCTATGCATGAACAATTGAAAAGAACGAACTATAGATCATAGAGATAGATGATAGAGAAAAAGGATAGATAGGTAGATTATGTGATTGAGATAGAGACAGCCAGACAGATGATAGATAAATGATATATACATATATCAATAATAGAGATGATAGATAGATGGATGTGGACAGAAGAATGGATAGATAGATAGATAGATAGGTAGGTAGATAGAGATACATAGCTAGGTAGATGGATGGATAGATAGATCTCAAAATCATTATGTGAGCAAAAGAAGTCAAACTCAAGAACGTGAATTATACGGCTCCATTCATAGAAAATTCTGGAACAGGCAAAAACTAAACCATGGTGATAGAAAAATGACCCATGCTGATGAATGAGTGACAAGCCTTCTAGTAAATGAATACTCATTTTTTTAATTGTTGCTTCAATATAGCTTAGTTTATCCTAACTAATCTACTCTTAATCTCTGAATCCCCAAAACTGAAAAACTCACATTTTTTTTCTGAAGCAATATTTCTCCATAAATAAATGCTAAATAAAGATAATCCAGGGATTGGAGATAGGGCTCCATTGACAGAGTGCTAGCCAATGAGCAGAAATAACAGGTACAGTTTGAAACTGAGTCTAGCACAGGGCAGGAAGGAAGGAAGGAAGGAAGGAAGGAAGGAAGGAAGGAAGGAAGGAAGGAAGGAAGGAAGGAAATCAAACTTCTTTAAGAAGAGAAAGAAACATCAGAATTTATTTATTGTCAGGCATGAGCTCTTACAACTCTGTGTATATGTAGGAGTAAGAGATAGACAGATAGACAGGCGTATGAAGGGTGGGAAAAGTCACACAAAGAGATAGCAAGATGGTGGGGGGAAGGAGAGGGGGACAAAAACATGAGAAGGGGTGTCAATGTGAGAGAAGTAATGTACCTACTACCTGATGAATGTAACTGTAACCCCTCTATATATTACCCTGACAAGAAAAAGCAACGACAGAGCCACGTGTCATCTGGGCCAGTGGTAGAGTGCTTGCCTAACATGAAGGAAGGCCCAATGCTACATACATAGAAAAGGCTGGAAGAGTGCTGTGGCTCAAGAGGTAGAGCACTAGCCTTGAGAAAGCCCAAGGACAGTGCCCAGGCCCTGAGTTCAAACCCAAGACTGGCCAAAAAATAAAATGTCTTCTTCACCTTACTATGAGAGATACCTCACAGGAAACCAAACTTGTTGCCATGTCGATCTTGAACTTCCAATCTCCCAAAGTGAAAAAATAATGTTCTGTTATTCAAGCCAACCTACCTGTGGTCTTTTACTATAGCAGTGTAGGACAGTAATATAACCGCTGATATCACCCTCAAATTTCTTCAATAAGCAGGATTGTTTTGTTTTGCTGTTGCCTTGTTTGGTTGGTTGGTTTTGTTTATTTATTTGTTTTCCTGTGGTTTGAACTTAGCATCTTGTACTTGGGCTTGGTTTGCTTTCTCCTCTGGTGCTCTACCACCTGACCCATGTCTCCAGTCTAGGTTTTTGCTGGTAATTTTGGAGATGGTATTTGGTGGGCTTTTCTGCCTGGCCTGGGGAGGCGGCGGAGCGGCCCGGTGCCGCTGGAGTGGCCGCGGAAGGGTGGATCTCCCCACCCCCAGGCAAAACAAAGGAACACTTGACACAGGTGGCGGTTTTCTATCCAACCCGGGCCGCCCGGAGCTCCCCCCACCCCCGCTCGTCCCCGCGCCCAGGTCCTCCCAGCCCGGCTCCGCGGCCCCCTGAGCCCGGCGGCCCGCGGACCTCCGTCCACTCTCCAGGGCAGAAAGGAGCCGCTCCCCGCGACCCCTGATCGGGCGCGGGGATCCGAATGAAGGCTCAACGCCCCCCACTCACACCACACATTGCCCACCCAACCTCCCTCCCCCACCCACACGCACACCTCGTCGGGGGCGGGGTGGGCACACGACGCCCCGGAGGACGCGGGCGGGGACCGGGAAGCCCGGGGTGGGGCGGGGACCGCGGCCGGGGCGAGCAGGTAGCGCGGGCAGAAGACACGCGCCCACCTGGCCGGGGGAGGGGAGAAGTCTCTCCCCAACTTCCAGACTCCCGGCCGGTGGAGAGTCGCCTTCCAGGAGCAGGGCGCCTGGGCCCAGCGCCGCCGGGAGCGGGGTGGGCAGTCCCCGCCCGCGGGGCCGCGCCGGGGTCCTTACCTGCCCTCTGGCTGCGCTCGCAGGGGTCGCTGTGGCCGCGGCTCTGGACTGGCCGGAGAGGGGGCGGCGGGCGGAGCAGACGCCCGCTGAGGCCCTCCCGCTCTCCAGGTCCACCCGGACCACCTCCTAGGCGTGGGGCACGGGGCGGCAGGCTGCAGTGATGACTGCGGAGCCGGCCTGGGACACCTGACTTCAGGAGGAGTGAATTCCGGGCTCACCCACCCCGCGACTCCAAACCACGCCCCTTCCCCGGGCCACGCCCCTTGCGCCCTGCGTGGGGGCGGGGCGGTGGCTACTTGCACCAGGAGCCTGCTCAAGGGGACTCCTGTGGCAAAAAAACTGGAAGTGGTGCTGAGGCTCAAGTGGTAGAGCTCTAGCCTTGAGAAAGTCCAAGGATAGTGCTCAGGCCCTGAGCTCAAGCCCAGGACTAGCAAAAATAAATAAATAAATAATAAATAAATAAAAATAAATAAATATTAATAGAACTGAAATCCAAGGAGTGTAAATATTAGCAGAATTTCAAAGACCTTGTACGCTCTTTATTTCTAAAGGAAAATGAATTAATACTACAAAAATGTTATAGTAAATACTTGACCTGTGGAAATGATTTTTCTTAATATAGTTGAGGTAATGTATAGAGGGGTTACAGTTACATTCATCAGGTAGTGGGTACATTCTTTTTTTTTTTTGCCAGTCCTGGGACTTGAACTCAGGGCCTGAGCACTGTCCTTGGACTTTCTCAAGGCTAAAGCTCTACCACTTGAGCCTCAGCCCCATTTATGTTTTTTTCTATGTTTATGTGGTACTGAGGGATTGAACCCGGGTCTTTGTGCATGCTAGGCAAGCACTCTACCAGTAAGCCAAACTCCCAACCCAAGGTGCATTCTTGAACATTGTTACCACTTCCCATGTTTTTCTCCCACTTTTTCCCCTTGGAAAGAGTTTTTGTTTTTGTCAGTCATGGGGCTTGAACTCAAGACCTGGGTGCTGTTCCTGACTTTTTTGCTCAATGCTAGTGCTCTATCACTTTGAGTCACAGCTCCACTTTCATTTTTTGAGTGGTTAAGCCAGGAGGAATGTTATTTGCTCAAGTGTCAGAAGAAACATGCCATATTTCTTTTCTGTAAACCTTTAAATATAATAGCACTAGTTCATTTATGAGTTTGAAGAGCTCACCTGAGAACAGGGTTGATTTGGGGATTATTGCCCAACCACAACTTCTGGGGACACACTCAGAAGAGAAAAGCACTAAGTGATGATCCGTGTGTGTTGTCTGAAGGATGGGGTCACATGCATGCAGAGAAACAATGTTTCAGGCCGATGGTGGATGTCTGGAGGTAGGACTTAGATATGGGCTTTCAATTGTCCTCAAGTATCAAGCAGTGCTGAATCCTACCAAAGTTGACACCTACTAATTTTGAGAAAAGTCACAAGGAAAGCTTGTGTTTTCTATGAAGTGATGTTGAACAGGAGAGTGCAGGAGTCTTAAGTCAAGACAAGCTAGACAAGTACATAGAAGTTTTCATAATAATGTTATGCTCTGTGTTATTATTTGCTTTATTATGTTTATGCCAACATCCACAGAGAGACTCTCTGTTATTGCAGATTCTTCCAAGGTATAGGATTCCAAAGATTTAGTGCTCCTGGTTGTAATTTAATGTGTTTGGTATGATTGTCATCACAGTCGATGTGGTATAAGACACTGAATTGGAGATATAAAAAAACAACTTATTTAAAACTTTTAAACCAGACTAACACAGTCAGCTAAACACTAGTAGAGAAACAAAAAAAAAATAGAAAAATTAAGTATGATCCTTCCTGTTCACTCAGCAAAAAAGAATTGAATGTATTTTTTAGTATATGTAAGCAAAATGTTTTATTTTATTTTTGGCATAGTTTAATGTTTTTTCATAAATTTTTTATAATGATGGGGAAGTATATTTAGGTTAAAATGTCAACTAGGCATTAATTTAAAAACCTGATCCTTTTCAAAGAATAAACTACTAAGATTAAGATAGTAGAAAAATATTAATAATGTGGTATATTGAGAAGTAAAGAGATCATAACTAACAAACACAGAAAAATAATGAAGGCACTATGTGTGTGTGTGTGTGTGTGTGTGTGTGTGTGTGTGTGTGTGTGTATGGTGGAAGATACCTCATGAAAGAAGAAATATATATTTATAGCAATGGGAACTGAACTGTTCTCTTCAGATGCCCAGAGGTAATACATTACATGAGCAAGGTGTGAGTATAAAATTTTCTACTTTTGAAGCTTTATCAATTATCAAGGCCCTTCTGTGTTACTATAGGTCTACAAACACCTTTCGAAATTCTTTTTATGACTGTGCAAATTTGTTAGCAGTTGACTTTTCCTGCTTTCCCAGGCTTCAATAACCTTTAATTAAATAGGAGGGCTTCATTTAGTTGTTGCGAATATTCTAGTAGGTGATTTCTAAGCTCTAAATTAAAGTCCCTAGATTTTTCCAGAGTTGTTGATCAGTGAAAGTATGGTTTTAGATGTATCAACACAAATCTTATCTTCTGGAATTTCATTGTTGGACAACTGATGTACAAGCCAGCATACTAGCCTAGCTCTTAATAGTCTTGTGGTCTTATTATCCACTCTAGGGTATTCTACAAGATGCCAGCACTTGAATCCTCTAGGAATATTTAAATAATGTAATATTTGGACATAGGCCAATAGTTCATTCCTTTTCCATAGAACAATAATCCTTGGCCAATGGGTCCAGAATTTAGACAGGATCAATTTTTAAAAGGATCCCACGTAAGAGGTAATCCTAGGTATTTTTACTTGTTCTCATTCTTCCCAATTTGTTTCTGTAGATCCCAGGTAGACTAACCAACTTCTGGTCTATATTTGTTACCCTGTGGATGCTTGTTAGTGGCAATCTGTTTTCCAATGTGGGCCCTTCTCTCACATGCTCCACTGGGATTAATAACCTTGGCATGCCTAATAAACCACTTCCTTAGGAAAGTCTTCTGACGCTTTGGAGTGTAGTAGACCTTGTTGTACTCTTCCACGTGGTTATCTGTTTCTACTTTACTGTAATGTCTGGAATTGCAGGTCTTTTAAAAAACTATATACACATTTTTTTTCTTGCTAGAAGGTAATCCTCTTAATAGCAAAAAATATACATGTTATGGCGGCACTTCAATGCCTAGCAATCATTGTTCAAAAATAAACAAATCCATAGGCCTTTGATGATGGAGCCTAGAGGAGTTACCCATGGAAAAATCTGGTGCCATCTGCAGGTGCTGTGAGAAAGTGAGAGGGGGCATGATGTCCTCTCTCAGAGGCTCCTGAGAGGAAAATCCTTTGAAACTAGCCAAGGATTTAATATTGGTAGAGCATTTGTATTCACAGCACAGACTCCTCTCACAGATTGTTTTTTTACTGTTATTATAAAGGTGATGTAAATTGAGATTATAGTTACATAAATCAGATAGTGAGTACATTTCTTTTGGACAATCTCACCCTTTTCTTCACTCTCTCTCAGTTTTTTCCTCCCACCCCCACCCACAAGTTGTCTAGTTCATTTTCAACGTAGTGTTTAGTGATTACCACTGCTGCACTGGTTCACTTCCTTACCCTCCCAATGACATATAAATGAACATATGACAAAAAGAAGAGAAAACTTAAAACAGCGACAAAGAAAAGAATCTCTAGTTTCCATTTCTTGGAGCTCACTTAGATAAAAACTTGATGTGCTCAGAGATACATAGGCCATGGTACCTTTGTGTTCTGTTCTTAAGTCTATCTGCCTTTGTCTCACTGTGTGGGAATGACTTGAGTCTTGTCCCAGTGTACTTTAGACCTAGCTTCCCCATGTGAGATACAAGTTGTGTCGTTTGGGTCTCTGAACTTGCCTAACCTCCATTAACATGATTTGTTCTAGGTCTATTCATTTCTCCACATCTATTGCTGATTCTAAGAAGGCTGTCTAACTTTGAGCTAAGGCACTTAGTGGTTTTGACTCTGGCCACTGTAATCTTTTTTACCATCTTACCTTGCATCCCTACCCTAGTATCTTATTTTAGTGATCAGGGGTCAAGAAAAGCAAAGTGAAAAGAGGGCACAGGAAGTAGAATGGAGACAGCAGATCAGGTCCTGCTCATCACTACAGATTTTCTTTCTCCTTGGCATGGCTTCATACCTTTTTTCCAGCTTTACAGAGCTGTGGCTGGCTATAGGAAAATAAGGCTTTCCTCTAGATAACATTTTCTAGTCTTATTTTGATATTTTTATGAACATCGTATTAAATTATCTAGGGACATGCAAGCCTATAAGGGCTTGTGAAACCTGTACTATGAATCATTATATCTAATTTTCTTTCAAATCTACAGGCTTTTTATCAAATTTTATCAATTTTATTAATATTACTTGTAATGTACAAGAGTCATGGCAAACCTAAGAACTTTTTAACCATATCATGATTATCTTAAGAGTCTCCTTGTTGGGTGCTGGTGGCTCATTCATACCTGTAATCCTAGCTACTTAGGAACCTAAGATCTGAGGATGGCTGTTCAAAGCCAGCCCAGGCACTAAAGTCCATGAGACCCTTATCTCCAATTATCCACAAGAAAACCAGAAGTGGTCTGTGGCTCAAGTGGTAGAGCACTAGCCTTGAGCTGAAGAGCTCAGGGACAGTGCCCAGGCCCAGAGTTCAAACCCTAATAGTAAAAAGGAAAAAAAATAGTCTCCTATTTTTTTAATTTTTTGTATCAATGCTGGTCTTGGGCTTTGAACTCAGGGCATGTGCTCAGTCCTTGAGCTTTTTTGCTCAAGACTAGCACAGTAACACGTGAGCCACAGCTCCACTTCATTTTTTTTTAGAGAATGGAAAATACGAGTCTCATGAGAATTTTCTGTCCTGTCTGGTTTCAAACCATGATCCTCAGATCTCACTTCCTGACCAACTACAGGCAACAGTGCCTGGCTAGGTCTTCTGTTCTTATATAAATCAGAGCGTAATAGATTACTTTTTTACCACACCTGAAATTCTTATGCAAAACTAAGTGCTCAGTAATCTATTTTCTGAAATAAGATGCACATTAATGATACACAATTCTAACCTAGTTGGCTAGGGATTATGAGCTATATACCTGATTATAGAGATTTAAATGTAATCAATTTTAATAGCCTCAAGAAAATCTGTAATATTTTCTAGAAGCTAACGTCCCAGTGATGTGATACTTTATCTCTAGGCAAAGGATGAAGAGGGAAGCATTTGTCAACTAGATCGGATATTCGCTTCTATAGGATACCCAGAGTTCATTGCCCCTGGCTTCTTTCTAGATCGATTCCATTGTTCTAAATGAATGATGCTGTCACAGCTGTGAAGAATGACTAGGAGCTTTGTAGTCAGGACTGGATATAATGGAAGTGCCCTAGCAGCTTCCTGGGCTCCATCAGGGCAGCAAGATTAAATTTGAGCTCGAGTTTTGAAATGATAAAAAAGCTGTTTGACTGCATTTTCAATATGTTTAGCAGGAGAAAGCTGTAAATACGAGATAACTCCTGCAAGAAATTTAGAAGTTGAAATGAGCATCTAACAGTCTGAAAGGAATCTGCTGCTGTTGAACATTACTCATGTTTCGATTGCCGAGCACCAACACTGCACTTTTCCTCCCAGAATTATTTTTAACTAGCTTGGAAG
Source organism: Megascapheus bottae (assembly GCF_031878675.1). NCBI lineage: Eukaryota > Metazoa > Chordata > Mammalia > Rodentia > Geomyidae > Megascapheus > Megascapheus bottae. The sequence continues at coordinate 8,108,904 of NC_143511.1, read as the reverse complement.
TCATCCAGGTTTAACTCCTCTCCAAAGCAATTCTGTAAATGTGAGAGGGGCTAGCTAGGTTCTGATTCAAAAGACAGGTGTACCTGGATGTCTTTTTTATAGCTGTGAATATCGGCAGGATGGTTCTCACTTATCATTCTGCAGTGGAACAGCTTAAGTGTGAAATGCAGTTCCTTCCAAAGGTGATGAAACCAGCAAGGCAGCTCAAAGGTAAAGCCATGCTAATGCACACATGCTTATTTTACTTTTTTCTCTCCTCAGAAAATATTCAGGTAATAAAATGAAAGCTTTAAGATGGGAGACATTAGAGACAGCAGTACATATTCAATAGGAATGACAGTTCAAATTTAACATGGAAAACATGTTCAATACACCAGTGCAAAATAAATACAAGATAAGCCACATATAACTTCATTTGAAACGTGCCATGAAATAAATTGGCTATTCAAGAAAGAAAAAAAATGACTATACATTAACGAATGAAGAAAAATAGGTGGAATCTGATCTAACAATTATTTCTGATGGTCCTTTGCTTCTTATTTAAAGAAAAAAGCTAAATTCCATTATGTCTTTTTCATCTGCTATCACATTGATATTTTAAATATTCAAACATTATAGCATTCTCACTTATAGGAATATTACAGACTTCATAGGAAACTTAGACATTTGACTAAGTATGTTTAAATAATGGGACCATATATATATATGCTACAATGAATATATATATATATGTGTGTTTATTGTTTGTGAACATTGCTTTTAAAATAAATGTTCATCTTGAGTAATGTTTTCAAAAGAGTTTGTTTACCAAGTGGGAAATCTCCAATTTATTAAATTTTTAGGACAGTTTCAAGAATATACTGTTAAGACCAGTCCCAGTGTAAAACCTCACATACCATCCTTACCATAAACTACTCAATCACCTGATTAATTTATTATTACTGTTGATACTATCTGTCTGGTTCAATGCAATCCACTGAAAGGATTGGATTTATTCACTAATTTCTATGAATAAAATAGAGCTTAAAGGACCACCTGTCAGGCATGATGGCACATACCTGAATCCCAGATATCCAGTTGATTAAGACAGGAGGTTCTTTTAAGCCCAGGAATCAACTGGAAGCCATTCTGAATAACAGAAAGAGACTCTTTAAAAAAACAAAAGAAGAGAAGGAAAGAAGAGAAAGAGGAGGAGGAGGAGAGGAAGAAGAAGAAAGTTGGAAGAGGTGGAAGCAGAGGCAGAAAGAATAGGATGAATTAAATAAGAAATTAGATTTGGGAGTAGAGCTGTGGCTCAAGCTTCTTGATCTATCCTTGAGCAAAAAAAAAAAGCACAGGGACAGACCCACGTCCTGAGGTCAAAGTCAAGGAACATCCCTCACTTACACACACACACACACACACACACGCACACACACACACACACACACGCACACACGCACACACATGCACACACACTAGAAGTTTAGGTTATTAACACTGTAAATCAAGCAGGCTTGAAAAAACAAAATGTGACTTTTAAATTTTACTAGCTTCTCAGGAGTCTGAGGATCAAGGTTCAAAGCCAGCCTGGGCACAAAAGGATCTGAGACTCTTAGCTCCAATTACCCTCTAGAAAAGTATGAAATGGGGCTTGGCTCAATGGTAGGTTGATAGATGGTAGGCTGAAGAGCTCATGGACAACACCCAGGTCCAGAGTTCAAGTTCCACAACCTGGATATCTTTATCAAAATACCATTTTATTGCACATTAGAAATTATTTACCTATGAGTTATAATAGAATTATGCTAGGAATCATCATTTCATAGGAGGTTTGTGTTTTATAGACACATATATGATGAATAAATGTTCCTCATAAGTTATCATTTTAGTAACAACACAAATCATTTTCATTTTCAAATGAAACCAATCCCTATGAGAAGGCTTTCACAAAATTGTATGACACAATTTGAAATTACCTTTATTTTTCCTCCTTTCTGGAAATTGATTATTGCACCACAAATTTCCCATTCCTTGAGCTGCCATCTGGATATTTCAGACTTTGTGGTCCAGAAGTCAATCAACCTAATGCACGACTGTAGCCATCTTCAGAAAATCCTCACCTGCAGCGTAAAACATGATTAATTTCTTGACAGGTATACTTGAGTCTTCCTCTTGTCCCCCAAGTCTATCCTCACTCTTAGGAGTTTTGTGTGCTTTTCTTTCATCATCTACATGGAAGAGCCACTGTTCATAAAACTGTCCTTGTGAAGATTTATTTCTTATTATTAGTTTACTGTGCTGCAAAATCTACCTTATGTACAAATAAATGAAATGAGCAATCTGAACTGTAATAAAGAGATTTAACACAATATTTGAGAATATTGATTGAGACTGTTGGTCTTTGTTTTCTTCTTCTTTTAAATTTTTTTCTCATTTTAGTGTAGATTTAGGCATCTCTTTACTATACCTTTTTACAACTGGGGAGTGGAGGGAATTAACTTGGTTTGATAGAGGCATTAGACAAAAAAATAGGGAATTCTGGAGAAGAAATTAATGACAATTTTCAAAATTTAGGAAATAATTATAACTTGGATAATAAATAAATATTACTTTTATATGGTACGTTGCATAAAGACAGTCCTATTCACCAAGTAAAGCATATTGGTTATGGTATATTCTGGTGAATTTATCTGTGGATAAATAGGTAAAATATCAATACATGAATGCATGATTTCATCCTAAGGGATGTTTTGTGGAAAAATGTATGAAATACTGGTTAAAATTCATTAGTCTGAAAAAATAGAGGTTAAATCATCATAAATTCAGTAAGTCTATATGTGTATAGATTACACAGAGAAAAATAACCATGTCTGTTATACTATATAATTCTGTGGAGCTTGTGAATTGGCTATGCTTGTAGTTTTCTCAGATGTTTCTTGTTGTCTGTGCTATAAGCCATACAGGATACAATTGAAAAAAAAATACTTTTAAGTGTGAAGTACCCTTCGTGACAAATATATTAGGTGACAGTTTTAACTGTAGAATGATTCACAAAGATGACTTCTAGGATGGCTTCATGTTAATAGAAAAATAAGTTCCATGCACAGTATGTTTGAGAAGCACTGACCTAGTGGCTTTCCTCATATTTTAGTGCTTGTGGAAAATGGTAGTGGACATGGTGAGTTTTCTTTTGTTTTTGTTTTTTTTCTTTTTCTGTTTTGCCAGTCGTGGGGCTTGAACTCGTGGCCTGGGCACTGTCCCTGAGTAATTCAGCTCAAAGCTAGTGCTCTACCACTTGGGCCACAGCACCATTGACTTGGTAAGTTTCTAAGAATGTGTCCTTTTCTAAAAGTCATGGAACCAGGTGGTGCTTTTTTTCAAGATAATATTAGGCTTTCTTTTCTGTGGTGTAGGCTTTTTAAAACTAGATTAAAGAATTCTGGAAATGTAGTTATCATTTTCCATCACTGGTTATACAGTTGAAGACATTATTAGCAATTATTTGTTTTATGTTAACTATTTGTCAGATATATCACAATCCAAACATGACCAAGTCTTGAGATCCTTTGAGAGATTCTGTAGAAATGATTGAGCAGTCAGTATGCAAATTCTAAGTGGAAGATGTATAACTGTAATATCAAGCAGAATTAGGTAGGTAGGTAGGTAGGTAGCAAAAATCGTGTTCTCCTCCCTTCAGGGTTTAATGACTTACTGGAGGCATTCAATCATTGAAGAGGCACGGAAGAAAGTTTCTTTAATTTTTTTGAACCTAAGAATCCTAATCTCTGCAATTGTCCTAACAACTGCCATCCTTACTTTTTTTTTCTTGTGTCAGTTGTGGTGCTTGAATTGTAGGCCTGGGTGCTGTCCCTGAAATCTTCACCTCAATGCTAAAACTCTAACCCTTGAGCCACAGCACCACTTCCAATTATCTGTTGGTTAACTGTAAATAAGAATCTCATGGGGGGCTGGGAGTTTGGCCTAGTGGTAGAGTGCAAAACTGGCAAAAACAAAACAAAAAAAAACCACATACACAATTAAAATATCTGGGGCCGGGAGTTTGGCCTAGTGGTAGAGTGCTTGTCTAGCATGCATGAAGACCCGGGTTTGCTTCCTCAGTACCACATATGTAGCAAAAAAAAAGCCAGAAGTGGTGCTGTTGCTCAAGTGGTAGAGCCCTAGCCTTGAGAAAATCCAGGGACAGTGCTCAGGCCCTGAGCCCAAGCCAGGACTTGCAAAAAAAAAAAAAAAAGAAAAGAAAATCTCGTGGGCTTTCAAGCCTGGGCAGGCTTTGAACTATGATCCTCAGATCTTAGCCTCCTGAACTAGGATTACAGGTGTGAGCTACTGTTGCCTTCCTTTCCCTTTGGAAAAAGATGACAATAATACATTTGGAGATAATTTTATGTGTTTGAAGATCTGGAAAGTAATAGTAATAACTATAATATATATGAATATATGTATATATGCATATATGTAATATATATATAAATATATATATTATAAGGGATGGTAGTAAGGCAAGAAAAAAAAGAAACCTGGACTGATAAAAAAATTATGAGAGAAAAACTTTTCTCTGTGTATTTTCACACAAAAGAAAACCTTATAGATGTTAGAAATGCCCCCTATTCCAAAAAAATTCTTTTGCAATACCAGTTATGATGAATAACTTTGAGACAGTTTACCTATAGGAAGAAGTGCTTATTTAGCACTAATTTAGAGAGATTTGGGCTTTAAATAGCCATCTTTAGTTAGGACCAGGTTTATTCTTCTCTGTAATATACTGGAATGGGTAGGTTTGGACAATTTGAGAGACGATTTTTAGCTTGAGTCTTGCTCTTCAGGTACCTTTTAGTTTAAGCATCAAAATACAAATTTATTCTTGAATATTTTTTCTCTAAAGAGACTGAAAGATTAATACATTTTGTCAATCTTTGCTTTTTAATTCCAAGATCTACCCAACAAATTGACATACAGGGAGAATAAAATCTGTTTTCTGCTAGCACTTAGTTAATGGTATCTGCAATAGGAGGATTCCAAGGACTTTTCAAGTTGGTGCTGTTATTATTCGTATTGCAAGGTCACAGAAACTTTGAGCTTAATAGCAGGTAAGAGATGGCTTAAACTTAGGAGTCCCAACTCAGAGGAAAATTTATAGCGCTGAGTGCCTACAACAACAAGTTGGAAAAATTGCAAACCAACAAGTTAATGTCTCACCTTAAGCTCCTGGAAAAAGAGCAAAAAACCAACCCTAATCCCAGTAGAAGAAAGCAAATAATTAAAATCAAAGCAGAATTAAATGATTTGGAATCCAAAAAAACTATAGAAAGAATCAACAAAACACGGAGTTGGTTCCTTGAAAGAATTAACAAAATTGACAAGCCCTTAGCAAATCTTACCAAAAAAAGAAGAGAGCATATCGAAATAAACAAAATCGCAGATGAAAATGGTAATATCACGACAGAAATTACCAAGATCCAGAATATCATGAGGGAATACTTCTCAAACCTTTATGCCAACAAATTTGAGAATCTAGATGAAATGGATGAATTCCTAGCCAATATTAACATACCCAAACTGAACCAACAAGAACTAAGCCAACTCAACAGGCCTATTTCAAGCTCTGAAATAGAAATGGCAATTAGAGAATTTCCACCTAAGAAAAGCCCAGGGCCAGATGGATTCACAGCTGAATTCTATAAGGTCTTCAAAGCAGAGCTCACACCAATACTCCTCAAGCTCTTCAACGAAATTGAAAATGAAGGTTCCTTACCAAACTCATTCTATGAAGCCAGTATAACCCTCATCCCCAAACCAGACAAAGATTCATCAAAGAAAGAGAACTATAGACTTATATCTTTGATGAACATCGATGCAAAACTTCTCAACAAAATACTGCCCAACCGTCTACAACAACTCATCAAAAAAATTATATACTATGATCAAACTGGATTCATCACAGGGAGGCAAAGCTGGTTCAACATATGCAAATCAATTAATATAATTCAACACATCAACAGGAGCAAGGACAAAAATCACATGATTGTCTCAATAGACGCGGAAAAGGCATTTGACAAGATCCAACACCCCTTTATGTTAAAAGCTCTGGAGAAACTAGGAATCCATGGAACATTCCTCAATGTAATAAAGGCTGTGTATGAGAAACCTACTGCTAGTATTACACTTAATGGTGAAAATCTAAAGCCATTCCCTCTAAAATCAGGAACGAGACAAGGATGCCCACTCTCTCCACTCCTCTTTAACATAGTACTAGAATTCCTAGCCAGTGCAATAAGGCAAGAAGCAAGCATAAAGGGGATCCAAGTAGGGAAAGAGGAAATAAAACTATCCCTCTTTGCAGATGACATGATTCTGTATTTAAAGAATCCTATAGACTCTACTCCCAAGCTTCTTGAGCTGATTCAAAGCTTTGGAAAAGTAGCAGGCTATAAAATCAACCCTCAAAAATCAACTGCCTTCCTTTATGCCAACAGTGAGAGGAACGAGGCAATAATCAGGAAAGAAACTCCTTTTACAATAGCCTCAAAGAAAATAAAGTACCTAGGAATTAGCTTAACTAAGAATGTAAAGGACCTTTTTGACGAAAACTTTAAAACCCAAAAAAGGAAATGAAAGCAGAACTAAGGAAATGGAAAAACCTCCCATGCTCCTGGATTGGAAGAATCAACATTGTGAAAATGACAATCTTGCCAAGAGCTATCTACAAATTCAATGCAATACCCATCAACATCCCAATGTCATTCTTTAAAGAAATAGAAGAGGCAATCCAAAATTTCATATGGAATAATAAAAGACCCCGTATAGCAAAAACACTTCTTAGCAGAAAGAACAGCGCTGGAGGAATTTCAATTCCAAACTTTAGACTCTATTACAGAGCTATAATTCTCAAAACAGCTTGGTACTGGCACAGGAACAGGCCTGAAGACCAATGGAATAGAACTGAGGACCCAGATATTAAACCACAGACCTATGGCCACCTAATCTTTGACAAGGGAGCCAAAAAAATAGAATGGAAGAAAGATAGCCTCTTCAACAAGTTGTGCTGGCAGAACTGGTTAAGCACCTGCAGAAAACTAAAGCTGGATCCTTCTTTGTCACCTTGCACTAGAATTAACTCCAAATGGATCAAAGACCTGGAGGTAAAAGCTGACACACTGAAAACTCTACAGGAAGGAATAGGAGATACACTAGGCCTCCTTGGCACAGGTCGAAACTTTCTTAATAAAGACCAAGAATCACAACAAATCAGAGAAAGGCTGGATAAGTGGGACTGCATTAAACTGCAGAGCTTTTGTATGGCAAAGGACATAGCTAGTAAACTAATCAGGAAGCCTACAGAGTGGGAGAAGATCTTCACCAACCAAACAACGGACAAAGGCCTCATATCTAAAATATAGCAACAACTCAAAAAATTGAATCACTCCAAAACTAACCTCCAAAGTAACAACCATCCCATTAAAAAATGGGCCAAAGACTTAAAGAGAGTCTTCTCTGAAGAAGAAACAAAAATGGCCTATAGACACATGAAGAAATGCTCAACATCTCTGGTCATATAAGAAATGCAACGCAAAACAACTCTAAGATTCCACCTCACTCCAGCTAGAATGGCCAAGATCAGGAAAACGAATGACAACAGATGCTGGAGGGGATGTGGCCAGGAGGGATCACTACTACACTGTTGGTGGGAGTGCAAACTCGTTCAACCACTATGGAAAGCTGTTTGGCAGTGCCTCAAAAGGCTAAACATAGAACTCCCCTATGACCCAGCAATTCCACTACTTGGCATTTACCCAACCATCCAGAAACAAGGGCATACTAAATCTACTAGCACGACAATGTGCATTGCTGCACTATTCACCATAGCAAAGATATGGAACCAACCTAGATGTCCCTCAGTTGATGAGTGGATCAACAAGTTGTGGTATTTGTACACAATGGAATTCTATTCTGCTGTCAGAAAGAATGACATCGCCCCATTTGTTAGGAAATGGAAAGACTTAGAAAAAATCATATTAAGTGAAGTAAGCCAGACTCAAAGGAACTTAGGCTCAATGGTTTCCCTCATTCATCATAATCAGTAGAAACCTTGGGCTCTAGTAGCAGAGATTTGCAATAGAGCAAAATCTTGATACATAAGGACATATAATGTGAAGCTAATTGAAAGGACCTCCAGGATAGTGAAACAAAAGCCATATAATGAATGATTGTTGTCCTTAATGTACTATGTTGTCTCTCATCTCCTTTGCTGTCCCTTGGTTATCTCATATTGGTATAGTATCTCACTTTGTTATCTGATATATTGAATTTATTTGTATTTGAATATTTGAAATTTGATAGGGAAGGGGGGAAAACCAAGACGGGTGGGGGGTGTGGGGGGGAGGGAAACGGGTACCAAGACATGTGAAAGGGTATCAATGTATGTGAATTAATGCACCTTCTATCTGGCAAATATCATGTAACCCTTTTACTAATTACTATAAAAAAAAAGAAAAAAAACCTTAGGAGTCCCAGGGAACCTTTGATCTTACCTTTTATCTCCCCTGAAGTCTTCTTTTATTCTTTGTTTGGCTCCACCATTTACCAACTATCTTGTCCGGGAAAAATTGCCATTGGCCTGGCAAAGGACACAGTCAAGTCGATACTGATTTTATATAAATTAAATAAAAGGGTTGTGCTTCATCTCTTTGACAACTAAATTACATGAGGCTCACCTGAATATCAGAGCTTGTTACATTCCCAAAAAGCTACATAGGAGGAGCAATGTCATTTGATGCTATTAATGGCTTAAATGCCTTCAGGTTTGGTCATTCCTTTGGATCTACTTCTAACTTTACCAAACCAAAATGTTTAAGCATGAAGAAGTCATTGTAAAGACATACTCAAGGATACTTTAGAAAATGTGAGGAAACAATGATTCTTTTAAATGATAAGTACTGCCTGTATTTGTTAATCACAGAATGCACCTACTATCTGTGTAACTTGTATACCAAAGAAAGGAGAAAAAAATGACTGGAAGAATGCCATGTAGAGTTTAGAGCACAGGCTGTTTTTCTTTGATATAAGGAAAACAAGAATATAATATACTATGGACAGGACATACCATGTATTACTTTCCTGCTTTTTTATATAAAAATGTCCACAAACATATCTTAAAGCAATACCAATATATTACCGCACTCTCAGAAGTCTGGGTACAGTGTGTCTAAGGTGGGTCCTTTCTTGGTACCAAGATGGTGGCAAAGCTGTTCCATCCTGAAGATGAGGAGTGGATATTAGTTTGTGTCGTCATTCAGCTTATGATTAAATTTAGTTCCTTTCAGGCCCTAAGGTCTACTTAAACCTTGAGGTCTACACTCTTGTTGGCAATCATCAGTAGCTGCATATTACTTTCCCTCCTTTCTTTTCATGTCCTTTCTCATACCTGCCCTCATGAACAAGTCAACATCCTCTTATACTTTACATCTCTCTGATTCCATAGCCTTCTGAATCTCTCTGAACTCCACAAACATTTCTCTGTTTTGTGCCATTAGATGGATCCCACTACAGTGGGATCCTCTTCTTATTTTCACATCCATAATATTAACTACATCTTCAAGTGACTTTAATCACAAAAAGTTATATTCATAGGAACCCAGGACTCAAGTAGTAGAGTGCTAGCCTTGAGCTGAATAGCTCAGGGACAGAACCTAGGCCGAGAGTTTATGCCCATGACCAACCAAAAAAAATAGTCTGCACAAAATAGAGATTTCAAGGGCCTGGAATTTGGCCTTTTGGTAGAGTGCTTGCCTAGCATGCATGAAGCCAGCATGATATAGAAAAAGCCAGAAGTAGTGCTGTGGTTCAAGTGGTAGAGCTCTAGCCTTGAGAAAGCCCAAGGACAGTGCTTAGGCCCTGAGTAAAAGGACTGGCAAAATAAAAAGACATTTCAAGAGCTGCATAAGGGCAGCTATATTAGGATCCAAGGGGACCATTATACTCTTAGGGAGCAGATGGTATAAAAGTTCCACAGTGTTGACTAATATTTACAATGTCTCAGAACTCTTGAAAACTATCATATTTAGAATATTTTATTAGTCAAAGTTGACTTTCACTTTTTGTACAACTTTTACTTTTTTCATATATTTTTTATTGTAATTAATAGAAGGGTTACATGATATTTGCCAGATAGATGGTGCATTAATTCCCATACATTGATACCCTTTCACATGTCTTGGTCCCCTATAACTTTTACTTTTTATTAATTACAATTTACCATTAATTAAGTAATTATAGTTATTGCTAGGAGAAAAAATGCAAGCAATTGGTCTATGTATGTACCACTTCCTTTCCCAAAACAAAACATCTTTAACTAATCTCCTGTGAATTTGGTGTCTGATAAATAGAATACTGACTTTGGCTACAAACAAAAGACTTGTTGCTCTCCTTAACAGGATGTCACTGGGTGAGGATTACCTGTAGTGAAGACAGCATGAATATAAAGCAAGGATATTTGTGTATATCCTTTGCGCACTGCCACCAGATGGCATGTCAAATGTTTATCTGAAACCCTTAATAGCTATAACCTTGAAGTCACTTAGTAAAGGTGGAAAATAAGTAATTTGATTCCTTCTAGTTGGATTTGAAAAATCTAATACTCACAGCTGTTGGAGATAACACAATCACATACTTAGAAATTCAAGTACAACATGGACATAAAGATATATTCTAAGTTAGACACTGGTGATTCATAATTGTAATCTTTGCTCCATTGGGGGCTGAGTTCTAAGGATCATGGTTCACAGCCAGCCCAGGCAGAAAAGTCCATAAAACTCATCTGAAACTAACAACCCAAAGGTGAAAAGCAGAACTGGGGTCTACGTGGTAGCCTTGAATAAAAAAGCTAAGAGAAAGCATCCAGGCTAAGTTCAAGACCTAGTATTTGCACACACACACACACACACACACACACACACACACACACACACACACACTAAAAATAATAAATTATTAGGCACATTATAGATTTTGCCTGTACCGAGAGGAAATGTTCCTAACTCAATGTGTTGGTAAATAATTCCAGTCTCTCTCATACATTGGTAAAATCAGAGCCACTTTTTGAAGCAGTGAGAATGCCTGATGTAATTTCAATAGTTATAAATCAAAATTAAGCCTAGAAAACTGGACTCAAATAAGTGCAGAGACTCCAGCTGGTTTTATTCTAAAGGCACTCTCAGACCCATTTGCATGAAGCTGACATGAGTATGGGAAAAGGGAATTCTATTTTAGTACAATCAGTTAGGAGCAGTCCCCAGGATTTAAATTTCCTAATAGGGAAATATACAGCAATTAATTTTTAAAGATTGAATTACTAAATGGAGAAATACAAGTTCTTATTTGCCCTTTGATGATTGTTTCTGTTCTGTGGAAAATTTCTAGGATTATAGATGAAGATTGAGGATAAGGAATTCTTTCATTCAACCACAAAGTCAGTAAGACAAAGCATGTAACCTACATTTTCTTCTAATCAAATCTGCTGTTTCTTTGATGAAATTGGTTTGGTGGGCTTTTTCTCAGCTTGAACTTAACCACATAAAATGAAACTTCATAGATTCTGACTCTAAATTCTAAAGATTAGAGAAAAATTAACCATCCTGACTTTTCTGTTTTAACCAGACTGCTCTAAGACTTAGAATGAATTACTTCAGTAAACAAACTGAGAAGATTGTGAAAGACCACAAAAACAAATAATTTCAAGAATTTTTGTTGTTTATATCAAATGTCTTATCTGTGGCAGTTAATGTAGAGGTTCACCCAGTTAGTTCCAATTGTATATTAACTTTTCCAATGAAAGAGAAAAACGACTCAAAGAAGTAAAATAACTAACCTAGCTGACACAACATGTAAATGTAGGAGACAAAGTTAGGAAATCCAGTCCCCTTTCAAATTCCTAATATCTTTTGTTTTTCTTAGTCAACTATATGAATATTAGGAGTGTCATTGTATTTATGTAGCCATTTATATGTTTATACCTGATGTCTCCTACTTAAAAGTACTATAAAATCTTTACTCAATACACACTTTTATTTTTATTCCTCAAAGTCTAAAATGCAATGCCATGAAATACACTTTTTTTGCCAGTCCTGGGCTTGAGCTCAGGGCCTGGGCACTGTCCTTGGCCTTTCTCAAGGCTAGAGCTCTACCACTTGAGCCTCAGCACCACTTCCAGCTTTTTTGTGTGTATGTGGTACCAAGGAATCGAACCCAGGTCTTCGCTCATGCTAGGCAAGCACTTTAACCACTAGGCCAAACTCCCGGCCCATGAAATACACTTTTAAGTTACTATTATATCTGCACTTTTAGAAATAAGCAAACTATATCAAGTTGAGTTAATAATGCAAAAATTTGATCCTACTTACTGTCCTTTTCCTTTTCCATATTTTCCTTTGGTAGTTAATGGTAGTAGAACTATTTTTTTAAGTTGTAGAAATATCACAGTTCATTCACTGAGCATGTATTTCTGGAGCACAAACCATTATGATGTTCTGTTTGTAGTCATGTGTTTGCTTATTTGCTGATTTATTTTGCCCTTTGTACCAAGTGTAGATAGGAAGAAATGCAACAGTCCCCCCACAATGAGCAGAAGGGACATGATTGTATCCTGAAGAGAACCTAGAAGAAGCAAGGAGGCAGCCAAAACAGGCTAGTTAATACCCAACTCTCAATGCCAGATATGGCTATATTTTGCCAGCTATAATCTTGATACCTCCTATGTAATTGGTTAGGTAGAATTAGTTTAGGTAGATTTTTTTTTTATTACCAGGTATTTGCTCTTTACCATATCCTCATTCAGTGTTTTCTTACTTTAACTTTATTCCTCGGGGCTTTATCTATTCCTTATTCAGATGTTTTTACTCTTTTGGATGGATTTTTGTTGTTTTAATGTTTTGTTTTTGTTTTTGTGCTGGTCCTGAACTCATGGATTAGGTGCTGTCCCAGGGGCTTATTGCTCAAGGCTTGTGCTCTACCGCTTGAACCACAGCTCCATTTTTGAATTTTTGGTGGTTAATTGGTGATAGGAGTCTCCTGGACTTTCCTGCTTGGGCAGACTTCAACTGCAATCCTCAGATGTCAGACTCCTGAATAATTAGCAAATAACTAGCATTACAGGCATGAACCACCAGTGCCCAGCTGGATTGCCTGTTAAATGTGCATTTTCCTGTGATGAAAAAAGCCGTTCACGTAGCCTACAACATAGTCTGTGGGAGCTATTGCTTTCAGGACATGCAGCAAGCTAATGTTTATTTCCCTTACCTTGTTTGTTATTTTCCTTTTCAATGTTTCAATACTAGTAGCAGAGGCACAGATGACTTAACATTTCCCACTTATAAAACCCCTTTACAGAGTTTTATCTCTTCCAGATCGAGCATTTAAAATTAACTATGAGACTTCTCTATTGTCCTTGATTGGAATGCTGGTTCAGTATTCACAAAATGAACATTTTGGCTGGCAGCTGAAGAAACAATGATTGATCATGGTACTTTCAAGTTGTACTAACATGAAAGAGCTGACTGATGAGAAGGGATGAGAGTATTTGTCTAAGTACTGCCCCAGTAGAGTAACTCACAGTACCCAAAGAATATAGAAGGAACAGAGAAAAGGAAACAAACAAACAAACAAAAACCCTCCCCTTAATTCTTAATATCAGGTCATTATTGCTGACACATTTGATGAGATGGGGAAAATAGGCTTTTTGTTAATGTGTCATAAAATAAATAGGAACGACATAGTGGCAGATGAAAGCTTTTGCTTCTCTCCATTTTATCGCTTTTAAATGTGGCTTTTCACATTCTGATTAGAATTTTAAACATGCATGGGAATTAAGAAGATATGGAATTTATGAAAAAATGATCTCCACCAAGTAGTTTCTTAGGCAGACTGGAATGCTTTGACCTTGAAAAGATAAATCCAGAACAAGTTAAAAACAGTGCATTATATTGCTGTGAACATATACAACTCCTACCGTGTTGTATATCACAGATTAACAATAAAATAGAACAATCAGAAGATGAGGATGAGACTGACTTTCAAAACATGATTTACTAATGCAATTTTGAATGATCCCAACTGTATTTTGTTCCATTTATGAAAGAGATCTTGCCTTTCCTAATAAAGATCATTCAGATATAAGATAACCAAAAAGCATATTTTTCTAAGTTTGGCTTATTTATGTTCTAGTAAAAGTAAAGGAAATTAGTAAGGATTAGGATTTCCAGTAAGGATTTGCTAGTTTTCTTTCTTGATAGTTTCTAAAGCCTTCCCAAATGAGTATGAGATAAAAATTGAAAGCTTTATAGATGAGTTTGGGTAACCTCCCAATAGAATGCTTCAGTTGATGCGCAAGAAAATTCATCTATTTTCAAATAGGAAAGACCTTCAAGGATGTGCCTTGAAAGTAGTCCTCAGTTTGTTCCTGGGTTCTTATTAAGGCTGATTATAACTATAACAGTCTGGTGATATGCTATGAAGACCAGTGTCGTAAAGAGAACCAATGAACTGACTGATGCAATCCTGATCATGAAAAAAGAGAGAAAAGAAGTATCACACATTTTCACAATGCCATCTTGGAATAACACTGCTTTATTCCTTTATATTGCTCCGTACATAGAAGGTTGGGGGGGTGGCTTATATTTAGACCTTATTATTTATTCTTTCTTTTTGCCAGTCCCAGGACTCGAACTCAGGGCCTGAGTGCTGTCCTTGGGCTCTCTCAAGACTAATGCTCTACCACTTTCTGGCTTTTTCTGTATATGTGGTACTGAGGAATTAAACCGAGGTTTTGGTGCAGGCTAGGCAATCATTCTAGCACTAGGCCAAAACTCCCAGCCCTTTTTAGACCTTACTAAAGAACTAAAATGAAGACTTCAACAATCTTTCATTTTCTTCAAACCTAATATTTTTTTTAAAAAAAAAGCTCCTGTGTATTTGGATGGCTAACAAAATATTTTATGGGATAACAGGTCACTGTGAACCTGTCATGGTGGGTGAGCCTATAAATCTGATTTTGAGAAAAAGCATTTCCATTTACATGGCATGAGAGTATTGAAACTAGTTCTGTGCTCCTGAGCCTCTCTTCCTCAAATCCAACTTTTCACTCCTTTCTTTATTTACTCTTGAGTTGAAAACCTTTACACCTAAAGATTACTGAGGGTGTGAATTAAGCAAGGCCGGGCTTTCCTTTCATCTTTGCATTTATAAATCTCTCTCTATATATCTACCTACAAAGATAGCACCACTATTAGAGATTCCTTTCCTGCCTCCATCTGAAATGTAGTTATTGACTTTTGAAGTATTAAAAGAAAATGCCTTTAGAAAAGTGTCTTAGCAGAACCGTGAAGTTATTGAGATGGTATTGTAAATTTTCCAACCCAGCTTAATCCATCACATAATCTGTTGTGTCCAATAAGAGAACAGATATTTCAGATGGGTCTTTGGAATCACCATAGGTAAGTGGTCTGTGTGATCAGAGGGCAAACAATGGAGAACAAGGTGGTTAATATTCATGTTCATACATGAAATAACCAGTGAAAATATTAACATTTTAAGTTTGATCTGTAACGTTCTTTTTCTTTAGTAATTAGAATTAAAGTTAGGATCTCCTCCTGCATTCCAGGCAAATGTTGTGGAGTTCATATTCACAACTATTTTTGTACTTGCTTTTTGAGACAAAGTCCAATTAAGTTGCTTAGCTTATCCTCAAATTTGTAATCCTTGTGACTCAGCCTCCCTATTAGCCAAGATTACAGAATCAAGCAACCATACCAGTACTGTCCATTTAAATAACAAATTATGATTTTCTTTTCCGAATCTTATTTTTATTATGTTTAAGTGGCTTTGCAAAGAAGTTGTCATTCTACGAAGCAGTTTATGGATACAATGGCTTTGAACCAACTCCACCCCTTTTATCATTCTTCCTATCTCTCCCAAGGCTACCCTGTCCCTCAATTTCATTAACTTGTAGGATATGTACTGAATTTTAAGACTTCATACTCCCCTCCGAAATACAGTTTTCAAATGCGTATTCAGATCTAGTTTGTGCTATAAGATGATACTAGAGCTATGAGTGCTTCAGTGTATGTACATGCCTTATTTATACATAAATACATTTTTTAAAATGCCAGTTCTGTGTGAATGTGCACATGCTGGTATGGAAGTCTGAATTCAAAGCCCTGCACTCTCACTTGGCTTTTTCCCTTGAGGCTGGCAACCTTCTGCTATACTTTGGCTTCTGGCTTTTTGCTCATTAATTGGTGATAGGAATCTCTTGGCTTTCTCTGCCCTGGCTGGCTTCAAATAATGATCCTTAAAATCAGCCTCCATAGTAGCTAGGATTACAGGAATGAGCCATGAGTATTTGGTATCAGTGGTAGTTATTTGATATACATTGTAGTCCCATCCCAGCCTACTCAGTATGACACTATGAAGATAATTGCTCATGATATTTCTAAGCAAAGAAAGAAGTCCAGAGATGTAAAAAATATTTTCCTTTTCCTAACTTACATCATCTTTGGTCCAAGGCTTTGGTGGCCTGATAATAAAATACATTGGGAAATCAATCTGTTGTGTTATCCCTGGGTATTTTTTTAAACTCAATACATAAAAAGTACCAACTGACATATGTTTTGGGGCTATATCACTCATACCATAGACACTTCTATGAATACTTTTATATTTTGGAATGTTCCATTTTATAATGCTCATGCTTTACATTATGCTTTGCATTTCAGGCTAGGTACAGATACTTGCTAATTGTGCAAGAAAGCTAATTGTGCAGAAAGCTAATTGATGTAAAAGCGACATGTTCACCTCACCGCATTCTGTTTGCAGTTTGTTCTTTGGAATATGAGTTGATAAAAGGGTTTAGATTTTTTAATTGCTATCCTTTTATTCCCTTCTTTCAAAATAATTGTTTTATAGATAAAAGTCTTGCATATAACTCATTTTTCTACTTTAGACTCTTCTCTAGGCACTTTTCAAGACCATAGAAATGTAAAGTGTTTCCTTCTTTCCTACCTAGGATCTTCAAAATGAAAGTGACCATATAGTAGTAAAAATCAACACAGTAAAAACAAAAACCCACAAAAATAAACAAAAATTAAAAAAAATTCTAAAAGGGTAAGCCAAATAATTCTGGCTCTTCAGCTCAAGGCCACCACCCAACCCTTGAGACAAGCCCCACTCACCCCCATTTTCTAGAGGTTAATTGGAGATAAGAGTCTCAGGTTCTTTTGTGCCCAGGCTGGCTTTGAACTTTGATCCTCAGATCTCAGCCACCTGAATAGCTATGATTACAGGCGTGAACGACCTCAAACCTGGTTTTGCTTATCTTTTTAAAACTGAGACTTCTGTAAAGAAATATTTTAATACTAAATACTGATATATTTGACCCATTCAAATAGCCATTTCCACTGTCTTAATTCCAGAGTTGGTTTATTTATTTATTTATTTATTTTTCTACAAAAATAGGTTCTACTTACCCAAATAACTTTCAAAATTAAAAAAAAACACTCCACATATAAGTCATGTGTTTAAATTATCAGCTCCCACTCTGAACCTTACTGATTCCATTAGCATGGCATTCTAATTGACTTGGTTATCTAGTTTCCCAGACCACAACAGATTAGAAACTGTAAAGAAGTAAAGCGTAGAGACACAGTGACAGCAGAAATGACAGCTGACATTGCAAAACAAGAGAAAAATAATGCAGGCATAGAACTATATAGCCACATTGTGCAGTAATGGATGCTCACAAAGATGAGCCCTAAATCATTAATTAAGGGGATTCAACAGATAATATTATGTTTAGAGAGCTTTCTAAGTGAAAGAAGGAAGTAATTACATGTCATAGAGATTCTTATCTAATGTTTCTTCTTGAAACTGATATAAGCTGAAAAAATACAATTCTCTAGACTAGTTCAGCAAAATGAAGTGTTAGTAATCCCATCACTAAATTATTCTACTGAGTTTCTAACAACTTGGTCCTAGTTTCCATTTTTACTGGATTTTAGTAGCTGCCTTGTTAGAAGAAAAAAGAAACCAAAAGCAATTCTGAAGAAAGTTATTTTTTCATCCTACACAATGCTAACAACATAATGATTCTGAATAGAAGGAATGGAGAAGGCACATACCAATGACCTAATTATGGAGTTGTGGAAAGTCTTGCATTCTCCTTTTAACCCGGACTAAAAAAAGGACCAGTAGAAAGGTTGAATACAGAGTTTCAATTTTACCAAACTCAACAAAATCTGCAAATATTAATTCTCATTTAGATGCATAGTACTGAAGAGGCCATGACCTAATCAACCCATCATTCCAATACATCTCGAGAGAGAGAAAGTCTTTGTTTCACCAACTTAGTGCCAGCCCCTATCAGTGACCAATAAGTCTATTATCTTCTCCCTGGGAAGGAAAGAGGGATATGGAGGGTGTAGTAAGTGCTTCCTAAGAAATTGCATTTGAGAGTATGGACTTGTTGGATGTTGACTTTTATGTGTCCTTTTAATGTGTTTTTATGTAACATTTTACAGATTACTTTTTTAAAATATTGTTTCCATTTATTAAAGAAGATAACAGCCGTATTTTGCAGAAGGACAGAGGACTGGGAACAAGTGAGATAGGTTTTATTTTCTTTTTTTTCTGAGTTATGTGATAATATGTTGCAGAGACATGATTCTTTTTCCAAATATATATTGTAATATTAATTTCTACCAAAGAAACTCCTGCTAGAATGGCTTGAGAAATGTGAGGAAGATGTGCTATAGTTTCTGCTTACAGATTTTAAGTACTTGCATGCTGTAATGCTGTAATTCAGAACAGTGGAACTTGACCAACAAAGCATTACATCTTCAGGGAACCTATGTGAACATGAATGTATTACTGGAATTTACATGAGCATCCTGAAATGTTCTAACTCCACTTGGTGTAAAAAGGACCTTATTTTTAATGTTGCCTGTTTGCTTTTGATTTGTTTTGGCTATCGCCTGCCAAGAGGCTGTATAGCTTTAAAAGAATAATTTGTTAATAGGATTTTATTTAATCTAAGCATTTTTATTTCAGGTATGGCTCTTGTAATAGAAATAAATGGACTGAGACATCACAGAATGTTAAAGTGGGTCAGGGTCAACCTGTGTTTTTCTCAGAGCTGTCTGTTTGAAATGCTTGCTCTTCTCCACCTTTGTATCTACCTGTTTCATAAATTACTATAATATAGTTTGATTCTGTTGAACCAACTCCTAAAGAAACCAGTTAAATATTATTTTAGAAAAAGACATAAATGGTTAGTAATATAAAGAAAGGTTCTGTGAATCAAAGACCCTACAGATAATGTAGATGAGGTAAGGAGATTTGATGTATAATGTTAAGTGTGGTAAAGTTTGTAAATCAGAGAATGTCAACTCCCTTGAATTCACCATGGGAAACCAGTGCAGTTCAAGAATGCAGACTCAACATGCCTACATGCTTTATTTTTATTTTATAAATGCTTTTCACTTTCTTCATTCTCCCCCATTTTCTCCTTTGGCTATACTGAGATTTGAACTCAGGGCTTTGTATTTTAGTTAGATTATTACTCAGCTAACATTTATCGGGCACAGTTGCAATTTCCATGCTGATTTCCAGCTGTAATGTAACAGTGACCACATCTAGTAATTCAAATTCCTATAAAAGTCATTGACTTAACATTAAGTCACTTGCTGTTATTAGTGATAGAAGTGTCATGGCTGCCAAATGCACTTATTACTATTAAGTAGTTTATCAAAACAAACTTCCCTTTTTCCCTTGTACTTCAAGATTTGGGGGCTTAAACTTTAAGGTAGGAAACTACTAACCACAGTAAAATTTATCCAACGTCCAACAGACTGGAAGTGATTAATATGAGAATATTGCTTTTAGACTGGAATTTATACATTTGGGCTCAATACATTATTGTCTTACTAATATTTACTAAAATGCATTTAGTACATAGAATGATGTTCTATGCCTGACCAAAAAATAGATACTTATTCATAAGCCTGTCTTTCATGGCTTGATTCTGTAGAGTGATCTTTAATTGTACACTGGCATAACTATATCTTAGTTCACTTTTGCTTGACCTCCAAGTAGAACACATTGTTTAGCTCAATGTTTAGACTGACTGGCAAAACAAGATAATGAGAATAGACAAGTTCTTGTGTTTAGTATCAATTTTTTTAAAGTGATCATCATTCTATTTGTACTTAATCTTGTCTCTAATGCAAGTAATCTGTACTTCATAGACATGAGACGTTTTGATAAAAAAGTAGAGAATCAAATAGATTTGTGTATTATTCTTACTATTAGTTTCATAAATTTCAAATAAAGGCAAATCATGTACAAACTTATTTCCTTGAGAGACCAGCTTCTCTGGTTTTAATGTCTTAGATGTAAGCTCATGAATAACTTCTTTGGGGTTACAATACACAGTCATAGAGAAATAAGGGTATTCTTGGGCTCACTTCATGTAAAGACAGAGTGGATGTTTGTAGGCACTTATTTGAAAATAAAGTATTCTGAAGTGAAGTAACCTCCTTCATTCTCAGGCAGGTCTCAGTGAGCTACTAGGCCACAGCTGATAATCATTTGGCTATAATTGCTGCTGGGTCATTGTAGAATTGAATAGCATAAATTGAATCTTAACAGAGTATACTTTTTCTTCCCATTGCTTGCTTCATCTACTCTTTTAAAGTAGCTTTAACTAAATTCATCCCCCAAAAGGCAAATTCCATACTCTATCACAAACTATTTTGATAAAGCTGTGCTAATTTCTTCTCTATAAGATGTCTGTCTCTTTGAGGGTGAATATTACCTTGAGTGCTATTCTATATACGCTATTATTTTTCTTTTATTGTCAGTCCTGGGGCTTGAACTCAGGCCTGAGTACTCTCCTTGGCCTTTCTCAAGGCTAGAACTCTATCACTTGAGCCACTTCACTATGCTGGCTTTTTCTATGTATGTGGTACTGAGGAATCGAAGCCCGGTCTTCATGCATGCTAGGCCAGCACTCTAGTACTAGGCCAAACTCCCGGCCCAGTCTACATTATTTTTGACTCCAAAATATCTTACCTTGTTGTTGTTTAGTTCTTTTTATTTTTTTCATATATTTATTATTGTAATTAATAGAAGGGTTACATTATATTTGCCAGATAGATGGTGCATTAATTCCCATACATTGATACCCTTTCATATGTCTTGGTTCCCATTTTGTTCTTTTTAAAATATTCAATACAAATACAACTTTCCTACCCCCTTAAAATGCTTGAGTGTGTGGTGTGGCTAATGAATTTGAGAAAAAAATCATGTAATTTAAAAATGTTTAAGTATGGGCCAGGAGTTTGGCCTAGTAGGAGAGTGCTTGCCTAGCATGCACAAAGACCTGGGTTCGATTCCTTGGTACCACATACATAGAATAAATAGTCAGAAGATAGAGCTCTAGCCTTGAGAAAGTCCAAGGGCAGTGGTCAGGCCCTGAGCTCGAGCCCAAGACTGGCCTAAATAAATAAATAAATAAATAAAATGTTTAAGTATGTATGTAATTCAGAACTGTATGTAGTCATTAGAGGCACTCTAATTAGGTACTTAATGTCCTGTTTCAAACAGATAATGCTATGTTAAATTTTCTTAAACTTAAGTTTAAAAAGAAAGTCATTGTGATCCTAAGGTGACCTGTAGAAATAATATAGCCTTAAGAGTAGAATTCTATCATTTTCTTTTTTTTTTTTTGGCCAGTCCTGGGCTTGAGCTCAGGGCCTAAGCACTGTCCTTGGACTTTCTCAAGGCTAGAGCTCTACCACTTGAGCCTCAGCACCATTTCTAGCTTTTTTTTTCTATGTATGTGGTATTGAAGAATCAAACCCTGGTGTTCGTGCATGCTAGGCAAGCACTCTACCAGTAGGCCAAACTCCCAGCCCCAAATTCTATCATTTTCAACCTTGAAATGCAGGGAAATTACTTCAACTTTATGAGATTCATTTCTTCATATATATTTCCTTAAACAGTAAAATAAAGTTAATTTCCTTTACCTTTTAGAATTTTATGAAGACTGTGAAAGTACAGAGGAGAAAACTCCATGGCTTACTGCCATTAGTTTTAATCATCAATAATAAGTATTCTAACTGATTGCAGTATGTAGACTTTGTATGAAGGAAGTTTGTAATCACTCATGACATAAAACCACACTAAAACCTTAATTTGGGGAGAGGCAAAACACTTTATATTTTGTTTGTTTATCATTTATTATTTTATTCATATTGATTATATCATTTTTATTTATTATTTATTTTGATATTCTTAAATATAGAATTTAGCTTTCTTCCTTCCTTATTCTATATTCTCAACAAAAATACTTCTTTTTAATTTTTAATTCTATATAGCCTGGTTATCTCCTGGCTTAATCCTGACCATCCAAGTGAGAAACAATCTAAGCTTCTCTCTGAAAGTCTTCCTAGGGAGAGGTCTACCAAAGCTCAAGACCAGTTATCATCTGCAGCTATACTGATTGTCTAGCACATCATTTCTTTATAACTTTGTGGCTTCTAATTTTCATTCATCTTGCTTTACACTTGCACATTTACTCTTCCCTTGGCTTTCCTCTCTCCCAATGGCCCTATTCATCTGATGATTCATATTGGTGCTAAATTGGAAAACGGAAGAGTATTGCCTATTTAGTATCACTTAAAAATGTCTCCACATTGTTATATGATCCTATGTGATATAAAAGATATGTGGGAAGGCTGATGTGGCTCGTACTGGTAGGGTACTAGCCTTTAGCAAAAAAAAAAAAAGGACTAGGAAGAAAAAGAAGAGAGACAGACACCTGCCAGAACATACTAGCAGAAGCAGCAGGAACAAGAAAGGACCTGAAAGACCAACCGTTAAGTCAGTCGGAGATGGTCTGGTTCACTGATGGAAGCAGTTTTATACAAAATGGGCAGAGAAGGGCGGGAGCGGAAGTGGTTAGCAAAAAGAAGACAATTTGGTCCTCGGCTCTCCCTGAAGGGACATCAGCGCAAAAGGCTGAACTAATAGTGCTTACTCAAGCGTTAGAGTTGGCAACAGGACAACGGGTCACTATCTATAGAGACAGCCGCTATGCTTTTGCCATGGCCCATGTTCATGGGGCAATTTATCAGAGGCGAGGACTACTAACCTCAGGCGGCAAAGAAATCAAGAACAAACAAGAAATTCTTGATTTGTTAGCTGCCCTACAACTGACTAAGGAGGTGGCAATCGTTAATTGCCTGGGACACCAAAAAGGGACAGATCCTGTAGCCAGAGGAAATCAGAGAGCAGATCAAGAAGCCAAAAGAGTGACAGAGGAACAGCCAGAAGAGGCTCTATCTATAAAATTGAACTATGACCAAAAAGAGGAAAAAGATGGATCCAGCAATGGAGCCCTCAAATACCTACAATGGGTTCACCAGTTCACCCATTTTGGGCCTAGAAAGCTCCAGCTAATTCTCAAAGGACACTCTGAGTTTTCTAGCTTGCCAACAACTGAGGCGAGAGTTTTGGCAAAACAAGTGATAAGGGATTGCAAGGCCTGTCAAGTAGTAAATGCCTACCCTTCTAAAGTACCAGCTGTCAAGAGATTAAGGGGAACTTGCCCAGGTCAATACTGGGAGGTGGACTTCACAGAGATCAAACCAGCTAAATATGGACTGAGGTATCTTTTAGTTTTTGTAGACACCTTTTCAGGATGGGTGGAAGCCTACCCCACCAAAAGAGAAACTGCACATGTGGTAGTCAAGAAACTCCTGGAAGATTTATTTCCTCATTTTGGATTGCCCAAGGTAATCGGGTAAGATAACGGCCCGGCTTTCACGGCCCAGGTAAGTCAGGGATTGGCCAAGGCTCTGGGGATTGATTGGAAACTGCATTGTGCTTACAGACCCCAAAGGTCAGGACAGGTAGAAGGAATGAATAGAACAATTAACGAGGACCTTACTAAATTGACCTTGGAGACCGGCATAAAGGATTGGACCATGCTCCTTCCCTTTGCTCTTTTTAGGGCAAGGAATACCCCTTCGCCTTCCATATGTAATTTAACTCCTTTCGAGATACTGTATGGCTCCCCTTCACCTATTTTAGACATTTATAATGATGTATTTGATTATTCTTACTCTACCCCTTTGCTTCATAGACTACGAGCATCGGAAGCTGCGCAGCATATTCTGTGGAAGCAACTAAGGACTTCAGCTCTCCAGCCACAGTGGTTCCCTACCAATACCAGGTGAGTGACTTCTACGTCCGAAGGCACCAGGTCAGCACTTTGGAGCCCCGGTGGAAAGGACCCTATCAAATGCTACTCATCACCCCAACGGCAGTAAAGGTTGATGGTATCGCATCCTGGATACATGCTTCCCACCTTAAACCAGCACCGCCACCTGATGCAGCCTGGACTATGGAGAAGACTGGTAATCTTTTTAAAATTCGCCTTCATCGTCTGTCTCAGACTAATGTTGGGAAATCCCCACCAACCAGTCCCACAGACTTGGCAGATAATATCAGGGACCAGTGATGTTGTGTGGTCAATAACTTCTTCAGACAGAGCCCCTTGGACATGGTGGCCTAACCTATATCCAGACATATGCCAGCTAGCGGCAGGATTAGACACATGGGACCTCCCTAATGTTCAACCAGGAAAATTCTTACCAGATTATGCCCCGGATGACGACCTCACAGCTAACCTACTGGCGCCCAAAGGAGGAGGTTGTTCAATACCATCCAAACGCTGTGAACTGGCAGAGCAAACTTTTTACGTTTTCCTAGGGATGGGCATGAAATAGTCCAAGTTCATAAATGTGGGGGACCTGAGTCCCTATACTGTAGACAATGGGGTTGTGAAAAAAATGGGAACAACTTATTGGGAGCCCTCAGGGGACTTGACAATAGTAACAAGAAACCATACGGTCCTAGGAAATACTTCTCCCTCCATGCCGTCTTGTAACTATGGTGTTAAGCCCCTATGTAATCCACTCAAGATCTCCTTCCAGGACACAGGGAAATGACAGGAACACGGACCTCCTGGCTCACAGGTAGGGTATGGGGACTCAGATTTTATGTTCAAGGATATGATTTTGGTCTGATTTTCAAAATTAGACTTCGTATAAGCACCTCTATGAGTAGTCCTGTAGGACCCAACAAAGTGCTAACCAATCAAGGGCTGCCGAGACCAAAAGAACTCTCCCCACAAGTGGCGGGTCCCAGCATTGTGATTAAGTCCCCAGTCTCCCAATCTCCAGGCCCCTCTCAGGCTACTCTAAAACCCCTACTTATTTCAAACAACACTAAACATGGTGACAGGTTATATCAACTAATAGTAGGGGCTTACACTGCCCTAAATTTTACTCAAGCAGATCTAAACCAGTCTTGTTGGCTGTGTCTGACTGCCTCTCCCCCATATTATGAGGGCATAGCTGTTAATGGGACCTACAATACCTCTGATGCATCCACATGTGATTGGGGAAAACATCACAAGCTTACTCTCCCCGAGGTATCTGGAAAAGGGCTCTGCTTGGGGAACCCCCCTCTACAAGCACTTTCTTTATGTTCTCAGATATTAAAAGTAAACTTCTCCTCCAGCTACCTAGCCCCTGAACAGGGGACTTGGTGGGCATGTAATACCGGCCCGACACCATGCATTTCAGCTCAAGTGTTTAATAACTCAGCTCATTATTGTATTTTGGTAAAATTGTATCCCCATATCACCTATCATACTGATGAGGACTTTACAGATCAAATGGAATATAAAGATATCAAGTATTGCAGGGAACCAGTGTCTCTCACTCTAGCCATACTTATGGGTCTAGGTGTCGCTGCGGGAAGAGGAACAGGAACCACCTCTCTCATTCAAGGGCCACAATGTGTTGAGACCTTACAAGCAGCTATAGATCAAGATTTAAAAGAGATTGAAGCTTCAGTTACATCCCTACAAGAGTCTCTGACCTCTCTTTCGGAAGTGGTACTGCAAAATAGGCAAGGGATAGATCTATTGTTTATGAAGGAAGGGGGTCTATTTGCTGCCCTTAAAGAGGAATGCTGTTTTTATGCTGACCACTCAGGAGTGGTTAAAGAATCTATGACCAGGCTAAGGGAACGTCTAAAAGAAAGACAAAAAGAGCGAGAAGCACAACTAGGATGGTTCGAATCTTGGTTTAACAACTCCCCCTGGTTGACGACTTTAATTTCTGCTATAACAGGACCCCTACTTCTCCTTTTTACTATTCTACTAATAGGCCCTTGTCTGTTAAACCGCATAATAAGTTTTGTGAGAAACGAAGTAGGACAAGTTAAATTGATGATAATACAACAGCAGTATGACCCCTTAGTTAATCAAGAATCAGGTCTCTAGGATTAGAGAAGTTACATAGAAAAAGGGGGGAAAGAAAGGAAAAATGATTTATAAGTAGTTTTGTTACAGGCTTTTGCCTGTGTAAAGTTAAAACAAAAAATGGAGTCAGTCTTACTAACCTAGCTATTCTTGCTTCTGTAATCTGTGTATCTGCACCAGGAGACAGACAAAACACTCAAGCACTGGGTCGGCCTGTCCTCACATGGGTGGGCCTATAACTGGAAAAACCACAAACTTCCAACCCTGTTTTGATCGAAACCACCAGATGTTTCCTATAATTCCCCACTCTCGAGACCTAGTGTGAACTCAGAACACTGGAAACTGTATAAAACCTTCTCTATTTCTTTGTTCAGGGCTCTCAGTCTCTCTGAGTTCTGTGAGCCCCAGCATGCAGGTATTTTAATAAACTCCCTTTGCTTTTGCATGAGAAGCGTCTCTTGGTGTCCTCCATTAAGCGGGAGCTTTGCGACCCTTACAATACAACTTCAGTGTATCTGCTTTTATTTCATCATGGTCTTTGATCCAGTACAAAGGAGACTGTACTTACACCGACATTGCTTTATCTGCCAAGATTTTTTCTGTGTTCAGGTGGTCATTTATTGTTCCACAAGCAACTTCAATGTATCTGCTTTTACTTGTTGAGGGACTTTTCCAGTGTACTGCATAATGGATTTTTGCATTGAACTTCCTACGGCATTTTTGTGTATGGTAAGAACTTTTTTGTCTAATCGTGGTATTGTATTCTTCCTCATGTCAATACAGTGTATCTGCTTTTATTTCATCGTGGACTTTGATCCAGTACAGAGGAGACTGTACTTCCACCCACATTGCTCTATATGCTAATATTTATTCTGTGTAAACGTAGTCATTTATTCTTCCACAAAGAACTTCAATGTATCTTGTTTTACTGATCGGAGCTATTTTCAAGTGTAATGGATAATGGATTTTTGCGTTGAACTTCCTATGGCATTGTTCTATCTGCTAAGACCTTTTGTGCCTAAATGGTGTATTGTATTCTTCCTCATGCAACTTCAGTGTATCTGATTTTGTTTCATCGTGGTCTTTGATCCAGTACAAAGGAGACTGTACTTACACCGACATTGCTCTATCTGCCAAGAATGGTTCTTTGTTAACTTGGTCATTTATTCCTCCACAAGTAACTTCAGTGTATCTGCTTTTACTTCTTGGAGGACTTTTCAAGCGCAATGGATACTGGATTTTTGCTTTGAACTTCCTTCGGCATTGCTCTTTCTGCTGAGAAGCTTCTTGTCAAACCGGGGTATTTTATTCTTCCTCGTTCAAATTCAGTGTACCTGCTTTTATTAAGTTGTGGTCTCTGAGCAAGTACATCAGAGACTCTACTTCCACTGACATTGCGCTATCTGCTAAGAGTTGTTCAATTAACGTGTTCATTTATTCTTCCACAAGCCACTTCAATGTATCTGCTTTTACCTCTTAGAGGATTTCATCCAGTGTAATGGATACTCGATTTTGCCTTGAAATTCAAACATCATTGCTCTATCTGCTATGAACTTTTTTTGTCTAAGCGGGGTATTTTATTCTTAGTCCTGCAACTTCAGTGTATCTGCTTTTCTTACAGGGTGGTGCTTCATCCAATACAATGGAGACTGAACTACCACAGACATTGCACTATCTACTAAGATTTGTTCTGTGTAAACGTGGTCATTCCTCTACCACACGGAACTTCAATGTATCTGGTTTTACTCCTTGGAGGATTTCATCCAGTGTAATGGATACTGGATTTTGACGTTGAAATTTCTGCAGCATTGCTCTTTCTGCTAAGAATCTCTTATCTTATCGGGCTATTTTATTCTTCCTCGTTCAACTTCAGTGTACCTGCTTTTATTTTGTCGTGGTCTCTGAGCAGGTACAACGGAGACTGTACTTCCACCGACATTGCTCTATCTGCTAAGAGTTGTTCGGTTAACGTGGTCGTTTATTCTTCCATAAGAAGCTTCAATGTATCTGGTTTTACTCCTTGGAGGATTTCATCCAGTGTAATGGATACTGGATTTTGACGTTGAAATTTCTACAGCATTACTCTTTCTGCTAAGAATCTCTTGTGTTACCGGGCTATTTTATTCTTCCTCGTTCAACTTCAGTATACCTGCTTTTATTTCGTCGTGGTCTCTGAGCAGGTACAACGGAGACTGTACTTCCACCGACATTGCTCTACCTGCTAAGAGTTGTTCGGTTAACTTGGTCGTTTATTCTTCCACAAGCAGCATCAATGTATCTGCTTTACTACATGGAGGATTTCATCCAGTGTAATGGGTACTGGATTTTGCCTTCCAATTCCTACAGCATTGTTGTATCTGCTATGATCATTTTTGTCTAAGCGGGGTATTTTATTCTTCCTCCTGCAATTTCAGTGAATCTGCTTTTATTTCAGCGTGGTGTTTCATCCAGTACAAGGGAGACTGAACTACCACTGAAATTGCTCTATCTACTAATATATGTTCTGTGTAAAAGTGGTCATTTATTCTACCACAAGCAACTTCAATATATCTGGTTTTACTACTTGGAGGATTTCATCCAGTGTAATGGATACTGGATTTTGGCATTCAAATTTATATGGCATTGCTCTTTCTGCTAAGAACCTTCTTGTCTTAACGGGGTATATTATTCCTCCTCGTTCAACTTCAGTATACCTGCTTTTATTTCGTCATGATCTCTGAGAGAGTACGACAGAGACTCTAATTCCACCGACATTGCTCTATCTGCTAAGAGTTGTTCGGTTAACGTGGTCATTTATTCTTCCACAAGCAGGTTCAATGTATCTGCTTTTACTTTTTGTAGGATTTCATGCAGTGTAAAGGGTACTGGATTTTGCCCTGAAATTCCTACAGCATTGTTCTATCTGCTATGATCTTTTTTGTCTAAGCGGGGTATTTTATTCTTTCTCCTGGAACATCAGTGTATCTGCTTTTAGTTCAGCGTGGTGCTTCATCCAGTACAAGGCAGACTGAACTACCACTGACATTGCTCTATCTACTAAGATTTGTTCTGTGTAAAGGTGGTCATTTATTCTACTACAAGCAACTTCAATATATCTGGTTTTACTTCTTGGAGGATTTCATCCAGTTTAATGGATACTGGATTTTGGCATTCAAATTTATATGGCATTGCTCTTTCTGCTAAGAACCTTCTTGTTTTAACGGGGTATATTATCCTTCCTCATTCAACTTCAGTGTACCTGCTTTGATTTCGTCGTGGTCTTTGAGCAGGTACAACGGAGACTGTACTTCCACTTACATTTCTCTATCTGCTAAGAGTTGTTCAGTTAACCTGGTCGTTTATTCTTCCATTGGCAGCTTCATTATATCTGCTTTTAATTCTTGGAGGATTTCATATGGAGCAATGGGTACTGGAGTTTGCCTTGAAATTCCTACTGCATTGTTCTATCTGCTATGATCTTTTTTTTTGCCTAAGCGGGATATTTTATTCTTCCTCCAGGAACATCAGTGTATCTGCTTTTATTTCAGCGTGGTGCTTCATCCAGTACAACAGAGAATGAACTACCACTGACATTGCACTATCTACTAAGATTTGTTCTGTGTAAACGTGGTCATTTCTTCTACCAGAAGCAACTTCAATGTATCTGGTTTTACTTCTTGGAGGTTTTCATTCAGAGTAATGGATACTGGACTTTGCCGTTGAACTTCCTACCGCATTGCTCTTTCTGCTGAGGACATTCTTGTCTAAGCGGATTATTTTATTCTTCCTCATTCACCTTCAGTGTACCTGCTTTTATTTCATCGTGGTCTCTCAGCAAGTATAACGGAGACTCTACTTCCACCGACATTGCTCTATGAGTTAAAGTTATTCGGTCAACGTGTTCATTTATTCTTCCACAAGCAACTTGAATGTATCTGCTTTTACCACTTAGAGGATTTCATCCATTGTAATGGGTAAAGGATTTTGCCTTGAAATTCCTACAACATTATTCTATCTGCTATGATCTTTTTTGTCTAAGTGGGGTATTTTATTCTTCCTCCTGCAAATTCAGTGTATCTGCTTATATTACAGGGTGGTGCTTCATCCAGTATAATGGAGACTGAAGTACCACTGACATTGCACTATCTACTAAGATTTTTTCTGTGTAAACGTAGTCATTTATTCTAACACACGCAACTCCAATGTATCTGGTTTTACTTCTTGGAGGATTTCATCCAGTGTAATGGATACTGGATTTTGCTATAGAACTTCCTACAGCATTCCTCTTTCTGCGAAGAACCTTCTTGTCTATGCAGGATATATTATTCTTCCTCGTTCAACTTCAGTGTACCTGCTTTTATTTCATCATGGTCTCTGAGCAAGTACAACGGATACTGTACTTCCACCAACATTGCTCTATCTGCTAAGAGTTGTTCGGTTAAAGTGGTTGTTTTTTCATCCACAAGCAACTTCAAAGTATCCGCTTTTACTTCTTGGAGGATTTTGTCCAGTGTAATGGGTACTGAATTTTGCCTTGAAATTTCTACAGCATTTTTCTGCCTGCCATGATCATTTTTGTCTAAGTGGGGTATTTTCTTCTTCCTCCTGCAACTTCAGTGTGTCTGCTTTTATTTCAGCTTGGTTCTTCATCCAGTACAACCAAGACTGAACTACCACTTACATTGTTCTATCTACTAATATTTGTTCTGTGTAAACGTGGTCATTTATTTTACCACAAGCAACTTAAACGCATCTGGTTTTACTACTTGGAAGTGTTCATCCAGTGTAATGGATACTGGATTTTGCCATTGAACTTCCTATGTCATTGCTCTTTCTGCTAAAAACCTTTTTGCTAAGCGGGGTATTTTATTCTTCCTCGTTCAACTTCAGTGTACCAGCTTTTATTTTGTCATAGTCTCGGCCGAGGGAAATTCTACGCTAAAATCCAGTACCCATTACACTGGATGAAATCGTCCATGAAGTAAAAGGTAATATATTGAAGTTACATGTGGAAAAATAAATGACCACGTTTAGACAGAACAAATCTTAGCAGTTAGAACAATGTCGGTGGAAGGACAGTCTCCATTGTACTGGATAAAATACCATGAAGTTCTTAGCAGATAGAACAAGGCCGATGGAATTTCAACACAAAAATCCAGTATCTATTACACTGGATGAAATCCTCAAAGAAGTAAAAGCAGATACATTGAGTTGCATGTGGAATGGTAATGGACCACGTTTACACAGAACAAATCTTAGCAGTTAGAGCAATGTCAGTGGAAGTTCAGTCTCAGTTGTATTGGATGAATCATCATGATGAAAGAAAAACAGGAACACTAAAGTTGTATGAGGAAATTTAAAATACTCCCCTTAGACAAAAAAGTACTTAGATAGACCAAGGCCGAGGAAAGTTCAACGCAAAAATTCAGTTTCCATTACACTGGATGAAATCCTCCAAGAAGTAAAAGCAGACACATTCAAGTTGCTTGTGGAAGAATACAAGACCACATTAACTGAAAAAATCTTAGCAGATAGAGCAATGTCGGTGGAAGTAGAGTCTCCGTTGTACTTGCTCAGAGACCACGATGAAATAAAAGCAGGTACACTGAAATTGAATGCGAAGAACAAAATACCCTGCTTAGACAAGAGGGTTCTCAGCAGAAAGAGCAATGCCATAAGAAGTTCAATGTAAAAATCCAGGGTCCATTACACTAGATGAAAACCTCCAAAAAGTAAAACCAGATACATTGAAGTTGCTTGGGGTAGAATAAATGACCACGTTTACACAGAACAAATCTTAGTAGATAGAGCAATGTCAGTGGTAGTTCAGTCTCCATTCTACTGGATGAAGCACCAGGCTGAAATAAAAGCAGATAGACTGAAGTTTCAGGAGGAAGAATAAAATACCCAGCTTAGACAAAAAAGATCATAGCAGATAGAACAATGCTGTAGGAATTTCAAGGCAAAATCCAGTACCCATTACACTGGATGAAATCCTCCAAGAAATAAAAGGAGACACATTGAAATTGCATGTGGAAGAATAAATGACCACGTTTAGACAGAACAAATCTTATCAGTTAGACCAATGTCGGTGGAAGGACCATCTCCTTTGTAATGGATCAAAGACCATGATGAAAGAAAAGCAGGGACACTGAAGTTTCATGAGGAAGTATAAAATATCACGCTTAGACAAAAAGTTCTTAGAAGATAGAACAAGGATGAGGGAAGTTCAACGCAGAAATCCAGTATCCACTACACTGGATGAAATCCTCCAAGAAGTAAAAGCAGATACATTGAAGTTGCTTGTGGAAGAATACAAGACCACGTTAATCAAAAATATCTTAGCAGATGGAGCAATGTCGGTGGAAGTAGAGTCTTTGTTGTCCTTGGTTAGAGACCACGATGAAATAAAAGCAGGTACACTGAAGTTGAACGAGGAAGAATAAAATAACCCACTTAGACATAAAGGTTCTCAGTAGAAAGAGCAATGCCATACGAAGTTCAAGGGCAAAATCCTGGATCCATTACAGTGGATGAAAACCTCCAAGAAGTAAAAGCAGATACATTGAAGTTGCTTGTGGTAGAAAAAATGACCACGTTTACACAAAACAAATCTTAACAGATAGAGTAAGGTCAGTGGTAGTTCAGTCTCCGTTGTACTGGATGAAGCACCAGGATAAAATAAAAGCAAATACACTGAAGTTGTAGGAAGAAGAATAAAATGCCTCGCTTAGAGAAAAAAGATCATAGCAGATAGAACAATGCTGTAGGAATTTCAAGGCAAAATCCAGTACCCATTACACTGGATGAAATCGTCCAAGAAGTAAAAGGAGACACATTGAAGTTGCATGTGGAAGAATAATTGGCCACGTTTAGACAAAGCAAATGTTAGCAGTTAGAGCAATGTCGGTGGAAGGATAGTCTCCGTTGTAATGGATCAAAGACCACCATGAAAGAAAAACAGGGACACTGAAGTTGCATGAGGAAGTATAAAATACCACGCTTAGACAAAAATGTTCTTAGCAGATAGAACAAGGATGAGGGAAGTTCAACGCAGAAATCCAATATCCTTTACACTGGATGAAATCCTCCAAGAAGTAAAAGCAGATATATTGAAGTTGCATGTGTAAGAATAAATGACCATGTTTAGACAGAACAAATATTAACAGTTAGAGCAATGCCATTGGAAGTAGAATCTCCGTTGTACTGGATCAAAGACTACGATGAAAGAAAAGCAGGTACACTAAAGTTGCATGAGGAAATTTAAAATACCCCCCCAGACAAAAAAGTTTTTAGCAGATAGAACAAGGACAAGGGAAGTTCAACGTAAAAATCAAGTTTGCACAGAACAAATCTTAGCAGAGAGAGCAATGTCAGTGGAAGTACAGTCTCCGTTCTTCTGGATCAAAGACCACGATGAAAGAAAAGCAGGTAAACTAATGTTGCAGGAGGAAATTTAAAATACCCCACTTAGACAAAAAAGATCTCAGCAGATAGAACAATGCTGTGTGAATTTCATGGCCAAAATCTAGTACCAATTACACTGGATGAAATATTCAAAAAGTAAAATAGATACATTAATATTGCTTGGGGTATAATAAATGACCACGTTTACACAGAACAAATCTTAGTAGATAGAGCAATGTCAGTGGTAGTTCAGTCTCCGTTGTACTGGATGAAGCACCACAGTAAAATAAAAGCAGATACACTAAAGTTGCATGAGGAAATTTAAAATGCCCCTTTAGACAAAAAAGATCTCAGCAGATAGAACATTGCTGTCTGAATTTCATGTCCACAATCCAGTACCAATTACTCTGGATGAAATATTCAAAATGGAAGTTCCTTATGGAAGAATAAATTACCACCTTTACACAGAACAAATCTTAGCAGATAGATCAATGTTGGTGGAAGGACAGTCTCCCTTGTAATGGATCAAAGACCACGATGAAAGAAAAGCAGGGGCACTGAAGAATGAGGAAATTTGAATTACCCCCCATAGACAAAAAAGTTTTTAGCAGATAGAACAAGGACGAGGGAAGTTCAACGCAGAAATCCAGTATCTGTTACACTGGATGAAATCCTCAAGAAGTAAAAGCAGATACATTGAAGTTGCATGTGGAAGAACAAATAACCACGTTTAGACTGAACAAAACTTAGCAGTTAGAGCAATGTTGTTGGATGTTCAGTCTCCGTTGTACTGTGTCAAGCACCACTATGAAATAAAACAGATACACTGAAGTTGCAGGAGGAAGAATAAAATGTCCCACTTAGACAAAACCGTTCTTAGCAGATAGAACAAGGCCAAGGGAAGTTCAATGCAAAAATCCAGTATCCATTACACTGGATGAAATCCTCCAAGAAGTAAAACCAGACACATTGAAGTTGCATGTGGAAGAATAAGTGACTGTTCAGCCATAACAAATCTTAGCAGATTGAGCATTGTCGGTGGAAGTACAGTCTCTGTTGTACTGGATGAAAGACCACAATGAAAGAAAAGCAAGTACACTAAAGTTGCATGAGCAAATTTAAAATACTCCCCTTTGACAAAAAAGTTTTTAGCGCATAGAACAAGGATGAGGGAAGTTCAACGCAAAAATCCAGTATCCATTACACTGGATGAAATCCTCCAAGAAGTAAAAGCAGATACATTGAAGTTTCTTGTGGAAGAATAAACTACCACGTTAACCGAACAAATCTTAGCAGATAGAGCAATGTCGGTGGAAGTACAGTCTCTGTTGTACTTGCTCAGAAACCACGACTGCCGGGGCCTACTGGCAGCAAATTGGGATTCCTTAAATAGGGAGCAGGGACTGGAAAAAATAGAAGAGAGACAAACACATGGGGTTCGGGAGGTCTGCAGCCCAGGTAAAGACTGCAGCCCCGTTTATTATCAACACAAGGCTTATATCCCTTCTTGAAACCAGGGAACTTCCAGGTGTTACATTCATGTGGTAAATCTCAGGTCATTTAAACAGAATAAGGCCAGAAAACAATAAGACAATAAAGCAATTGTCTGATGCAAATCAAGGTACAGTTTGATTCCACTCTGGCTCCCAACATATTCCCTGTTTTTGTTTTAAAAGAAACACAAGCAAAATTTCTACTC
The DNA here is from genome assembly GCF_031878675.1 of Megascapheus bottae. Classification (NCBI taxonomy): domain Eukaryota; kingdom Metazoa; phylum Chordata; class Mammalia; order Rodentia; family Geomyidae; genus Megascapheus; species Megascapheus bottae. The sequence goes on along the minus strand of NC_143511.1, from coordinate 8,073,436 downwards.
TTTCCAATACCTCTAATTTATCCTGTCTCACTTTCCAAAAATGGGTCTGGTCCCTTCATCTAAAGGGGATTGATGGGTGGAGATTCATCTTCTGTGACTTCTTCAAGCTTACTCAGGGGCGTTGTCTCTGTGCTTGACCAGGGACCTTAAGAAGCCTAGCCTGTTTTATCAAGGGGTTGTAAGGTTTAGATATCAGGATCAATAATTTGCTCCAAACTAGAGATCATATTTAACATTTAACAACTGCACAAACCATCTTTGGCTACAATAGTGTAACTTACTTAGCACCCATTTGCAAAGGTATTTTCTTGATTGTCTGTGGAACTAAATCTCTGCAACCTTAACAATGCTTCAGGTGTCAGATCTAAACAGATTAATAGAGACACAAGCCCCAGATCCACACACTTTCCTGAATTTGTGGCTGGTGTCAAAGAAAAATTTCGCTCAATTAGGACTTTAAACTACCCACTATCACAGAAGATTGACAAGTTCATGCCCAGTTATGAAAGGCACGGGCATTAGTAAGGCATGCCTACAAACTATTCTATGACCTCCCGGCTCTGTTTAATTTGAATGGCCAAGCACAAGTGACTCTAGGATTTGACACCATCTCTGCCATCCAAGCAGAGGCTTTCTGGATGCTTTATTACTTTCGTCCCAATAGTGTCTCTTCACACTGGGATAAACATCCCATTGGCATTTCACTTTGTTGTTTCCTGGATATGAACTCAGGGTCTGGGCACTGTCTCTCAGCTCTCCAGCTCAAGGCTAGCCCCCTGCCACTGTGAGTCCCGAGCTTGGTGCTTGAGTATTGCCCCCCAGCTTTTCAGCTCAGAGCTAGCACTCTGCCACTTCGATCTCCAAAGCAACTCTGTCCCAGCATCCTGCTGGCAGATTAGACACCACAGTCTCACAGGGACTTTGCTTTGCCCTGGAAGGCTCAAAACTGCGGCTTTCAGATCAATGAGTCCTACAAAAGGCCACTTTAGTCCAATTAGAAACAACAAGGTGGTCAACTCAGAAAGTCTCTAAGCATGATCTTACCTGGAACTTGATGAGGGCCAAACTTACATCTGAATGAGGATCTGCTGTCCTTCTCCATGGGCCTGCTGGAGATGGCTATAAAGTAACTTACAAGAGTAAGCTGAAATAGCAATTAAGCAACCATTTTGTAGTCCTAATTTTTCTTGTTTCTTTTTTTGAAACAAAACTTTAGGACAACTTTACTCTTAAATTTTGTTCAGAAACCGTTTCTAATTTTCTTTAAAACTTTTACACTTTTTAACTTAAACTCTTCACACTTTAGTCTTTATTTGCATTTGGAAAACCTTTAAGGCTCCAGGAACTCCCTTTGCCTCCAGGCCCCCTAGGGCCCAAGGCCCTCCCTTTGCCTATTAGAAGAGGCTTTTTGTTTTTTCCTGCAGTTTAGATTATTACTGCCTAGAACTCCATCAACAATTTAAACTCAAATAACAGTTTTTCCCTAATGTAAGAATTACAAACATCAGTGCACCAAAAGTCTAAGTCTGGACTTAGTTTCCTTCCCCCCTTTTTTATCCACATTTTATCATCAGATTTCCAGTGTCAGTCTGCAAGAAAAGACAGATAGGGAAAGTTCTTGATATTATTGAAAAATTGTACATTTAAATTTCTAATACATGTCTCCAAACTTTAACTAAAGGTAATAAATCCCAAATTCCCTAATACCTCTGGGCTAAACAGATACAATATTTACCATGTAAACAGCTGTATACATTGCAATACCAGATTTTTAAAATGCAGATTTCAGGCTCTTCAGAAAAATACTTTTTACCAATTTCTCTTTAACACAATGTAATAATCCTTTGAGACATTGTAAAACATTCAAACCTAATACTTTTCTTCAAGTTTTAAGCTTAGATTTACCCAATTGCCTTTGTGTTTAAGTATAAATTTATCCATTGTTTCATACAGCATGCTGACAATTTAACCTTGAACATGTTCACTCACTCATTCACACACATTCATACTCAAAGATCTTAAAGCGCGCAAAATTAAGATCGGCCGTTCATTTTCCGGAAGTTTGTGTCAAGAGAGCTTTGCCAATTTTACTCTTGCAGGTGAGAACCAGGTTCAAAACAAAACTTTTTGCAAGGCAACTTAGCTGGAATTTATTTTTCCAGGGCTTGTTACAACTGCAGACACGTGTGAGCGGCCATACTAGGCGCAGAAATGTCCAAATAAATAACAAGGATGTGTGCCCAGAAAAACCATAAGGATCCATATTTAGAACTGGTACCAATTTTAAAGACAAAACTGGACAAGGAAAAATATGTAACAGGAACAAGACAGAGAAGCAGAAACTTTTAAATAACTTCTAATGGCATGCCCTGTTAACGACAAGAAGCTCAAAAAGGGGGGTCAAGGTGTCCCTTGACCACCCAGGCCTCTGTTTTAGGCCCACAGTGCACCCTTTTAAAAATAAAACAAAATACAGGGGGTCGGCCTATTTCTACTTACCTCCGGAGGCCTTTGCTTTTCACCTGGGCATCTTTTACAAAAAGGTTGTTAAGGAGAGGAATGGTAAAGACAAACTAACAAGAACAATCCTTTATCTCAATAGCATACGGTTTGTAAAAGAACAATTGTCACATGTTACATTAAATTGTGTAGAGTAAATTGATATGTTAAAAGGTCCCTACATAATAGCAAAAGGAGGAGGAACACAGCTCATATTAATGTGTTGAACAAGTGGATCAGGAGCAGTCCCATTGACATGCACAAATAACTCAGGTCCTTCCCACGTCGCAGGATGCACCCCTGAAAGGTTGGGGGTGTAGGCCCAGTGAGTCGCTTCTTGGATAGCCACTGTCACTCTCCACAATCCAAACGCAGCGTTCAGGCAGCCAGCGGGCATCATTTTCTCCTTGTGAAAAAACACATACATGCCCTCGACCCCAGGTTAGAACAGGATCGGGTCTGTGCCAAGCACCAGTTAGGGGATCCTTCCAATTTACCAAGGCAAAACCAAGGCTCTCTTTTTTCCCAGAATCGCTGAGCAGCGGATAAATTATTTAAGTCCCAATTCAAAAAATTTATAACAAATAAAGCATGATTAAGTATATTCACAGGGGTAGCAGGATATAATTCCCCTTTATTTATCTTAAAAATTTGATGTTTTTGTAATCCATTAGCTCACTCCACAATACCGTAATCCTTGTCTCGGTGGGCGAGACTGGGGTTGGAGTGGCTCTGGCCCTCCCTGTGCTGCTCAGGCTAGTCCCCCAGAAGGGAGGAGGCCTTGATCAAGCAGCTGCTTAGTAACTTCAGCACTAGGACTAAGCATATACACTCCCATTTTTTCCATGACATCATGACCCAATAAATTAATTTGCAGATGATCCAGGACAAATGGCTGAAAATGACCAGAGTGCCCTTCCTCATCTCTCCAAGCAAGGATCGCACTGCTCTGCTGTGGGTCAGTTGAATGTCCAATTCCCTGTAGGGAAGCAATAGAGGTAGTTAGGGGCCATTGGGTTGGCCAGTGTTTTTTAGATATCACAGACACATCTGCTCCAGTGTCTAATATTCCTTTAAAGGGCTTTTCTTGTATAAATAAAGTCATCTCAGGCCTCTCTTGTTTTATGCTTTGTACCCAATAGATATCAGAGGATCTAAATCCTCTCTCTCCATGTGGGGCAGAGGGATTGGCAGTCTCCCCGGGAGGTAAAGGCACAAGCACTAGCTGTGCCATTTTTTGTCCTGCTGGGATCGATATTACATGTCTCGGGGCAGAGGCCATAACCTTGATTTCTCCAGTAAAATCCTGGTCAATTATGCCAGGTGTAATTTGTATCCCTTTAAGGGCTGAGCTACTTCGCCCTAACAGAAATCCAGCCACTCCTGGGGGAAGGGGGCCAAAGATCCCCATGGGGAGAGCTTGTATCCCCATCTCTGGGGTTAGTACTGAGCAGGTGGAGGAACAGAGGTCCAATCCTGCGCTGCCTGGGGTGGCACGGAAGAAGCTGGAGACTGATTTGGGGGGGTTGTTAGAAGATGTACTTGTGGCTGAGACAAGGGAGGGGGGAAGGGCCCCTTCTCCAGTTTCCCGAAAATGGGCGGCCATTGCGATTTGTTGCTGACTTGCAATCTTTAGCCCAGTGCTTCCCTTTACCACAGCGTGGACATGTGCCAGGTGATGTTTCTTTCTCTAACTTGGCCTGGCGTGGGCATTGCGACATCCAATGTCCTATTTGTCCACAAGAGAAGCAACTCCCTGGGGGTCTAGCAGCCCGAGAATGCCGCTGGCCTCTATATTTTATAAATTCAATAACAGTCTTTCCTTGAGGAGCGGCGGCTAAAGTGAGGCCTTGTACATGGGAGGGTCCTACATCAGCACAGGGTGTAATATAGTCTGTAATTCCTCCCTTATTCCTATGGGGTCTGATAGCCGCCCAACAGGCAGCGTTGGCATTTTCATAGGCCATTTGTCTAACTATAGACTTCCTTGCATCCTCTCCTTGTACTAGGCGGTCTGCAGTCTCCATTAATCAAGGCAAAAATTCTTGATAAGGTTCATCAGGTCCCTGTCTAATTTCAACTAGAGTTTTAGTATGGTTAGAATTTGGTAATTTTTTCCAAGCCTCTTTCGCTGCTGCATTTATTTGTATATAGGCTTCCATTGCATAGCCCAATTGATCTTTGGTGTTTTTATAGGTTCCCTCTCCTAGCAACTAAGCAAGAGTGTAAGGCAGGTTCTCAGCCCTATTTGCTTCAATTTTAGCTCGACACTGCAGTGAACTCTGTTTCCCATAATAAGTACTCTCCCCAACTAAGGCATGCTCTGGCAAATTGCTTCCAGTCATTTGGGCATAAAATGTCAGCACACGTGGCCTCCAATGCTACTTGAGTGAAAGGGGCAGTTGGTCCATATTGGCAGCAGGCACTCTTTAAGTCCCGTAATAGTTTAAAAGGAACAGGTCGATGGTATACTTGTTCATCATGATCAACTGAAATGGGGAAGCATCGAGGCCCTGAAATATCTTCCCTCCTTTTAGCAGCCTGAGCCAAGTTTAGTTGGGAAGCACTGTGCCTGGTTGTAGTGCCTGTTAGGAGGTACTTGTTGCTAGGACCTTTAGACATGCATAAAGGTTGAGAAGGGGATTGGGGATGCAAGGCTGCAGCTGGAGGCAGTGGGAATAGGGGGTAACGATTAGATTCGGCCAAGATTGTGGCCGGGGGTTCATATCTATTTCCTGCTTCTGAGGGGGATCTCTGCACTATCCCCATCTTAGATAGTAGATGGAGGATTTCTACTAACTTCTTCTCCACCATAGCCAGCCGGTCCTCATCATATCTTTCCTTACTGTTATCCAAACCTGAACTCTTATACTCAATATCTGCTGGCTGTTCCCTTCACAAAATCTCACTTAGATTCTCTCGGGCTGCGGCTCAGCCTCAGGTTTCTCAGAAGGGTTCTTTAATTCAAGATGAAGTTCAACATTCTCATGTCAAAGAGTTAAACATTCATTTACTAAATTCCATAAAGTAATAGCCTCTGCAGTGGTCTTTTCAGGGCCCTATACACTATAATAATCTTGAATTCCTTTCCCTATCCTCGGCCAGGTTTCTAAATTTAGGGATTCCTCCTCTGGAAACCACAGGCATGCCTCCTCGACAAACTGTAGGACGCTCTCAAGCTGCCTTTGTCCCACCCGCGTTCCGTGGGCTTCAAATATTTCTCTTAGGACCGTACATATAGCCTGTGGCCATTAATTTGACCATAATTTTTACTCCAGACAATACAGCTTCCCGCTCTCTCACTCTCTTAAAATCCTCTCCTAATAGTCCTACGACGCGTCACTCACCACAGCAGGGACCTCCACATTAGTCCAAGATTTTCAGGGTCCCTGTTCAGGCGCCACTTGCCAGGGACTACCGGCAGCAAATTGGGGAACCTGAAGTAGGGGGCAGGGACTGGAAAAAATAGAAGAGAGACAAACACATGGGGTCTAGGAGGTCTGCACCCAGGTAAAGACTGCAGCTCCGTTTACTAACAAATCAAGGCTTATATCACTTCTTGAAACAGGGAACAACCAGGTGTTACATTCATATGGTAAATCTCAGGTCGTTTAAACAGAACAAGGCCAGAAAACAATAAGACAATAAAGCAACTGTGAGATGCAAATCAAGGTACAGTTTGATTCCACTCTGGCTCCCAACACACGATGAAATAAAAGCAGGTACACTGAAGTTGAATGAGGAACAATAAAATACCCCGCTTAGACAAGAAGGTTCTTAGCAAAAAGAGCAATGCTGTGGGAAGTTCAATGAAAAAATCCAGTATCCATTACACTGGATGAAAACCTCCAAGAAGTAAAACCAGATACATTGAAGTTGCTTGTGGTAGCATAAATGACGGCGTATACACAGAACAAATCTTAGTAGATAGAGCAACGTGAGTGGTAGTTCAGCCTCCGTTGTACTGGATGAAGCACCACAGTGAAATAAAAGCAGATACACTGAAGTTGCAGGAAGAATAAAATACCCCCTTAGACAAAAAAGATCATAGCAGATAGAACAATGCTGTAGGAAATGGAAGGCAAAATCCAGAACCCATTACACTGGATGAAATCCTCCAAGAAGTAAAAGCAGATATACTGAAGTTGCATGGGGAAGTGTAAATGACCACGTTTAGACAGAACAAACCTTAGCAGGAAGAGCAATTTTGGTGGAAGTTCAGTCTCCGTTGTACTTGCTCAGAGACCACGACGAAATAAAAGCAGATACACTGAAGTTGAATGAGGAAGAATAAAATACCCCTCTTAGAAAAGAAGGTTCTTAGCAGAAAGAGCAATGTCGTAGGAAGTTCAATGGCAAAATCCAGTATACATTACACTGGATGAAATCTTTCAAGCAGTAAAACCAGGTACATTGAAGTTCTATGTGGTAGAAGAAATGACTACGTTTACACAGAACAAATCTTAGCATATAGAGCAATGTCGGTGGAAGTACAGTCTCCATTGTACTCTATCAAAGACCACGATGAAAGAAAAGCAGGTACACAAAAGATGCATGAGGAAATTTATAACACCTCACTTAGACAAAAAAATAATAGCAGATAGAACAATGCGGTAGGAATTTCAAAGCAAAACCCAGTACCCATTACACTGGATGAAATGCTCCAAGATGTAAAAGCAGATACATTGCAGTTGCATGGGGAAGAATAAATGACCACGTTTAGACAGAACAAATCTTAGCAGTTAGAGCAAGTTCGGTGTAAGTACGGTCTGCATTGTACTGGATGAAGCCCCATGATGATATAAAAGGAGGTGCCCTGAAGTTACAGAAGGAAGAATAAAAGACCACGTTTAGACAAAAAAAGATCTGAGCAGATAGAATAAGGCAGAGAAATATTCAACGCAAAAATGCACTATCCATTACACTGGATGAAATCCTCCAAGAAGTAAAAGCAGATACATTGAAGTTGCATGTGGAAGAATAAATGACCATGTTTAGATAGAACAAATCTTAGTAGTTAGAGCAAGTTCGGTGTAAGTACGGTCTGCACTGTAGTACTGGATGAAGCACCACGATGAAATAAAAGCAGATACACTGAAGTTGCAGGAGGAAGAATAAAATATGCCCTTTAGCCAAAAAAGATCATAGCAGATAGATCAATTTTGTAGGAATTTCGGGGCAAAATCCAGTACCCATTGCACTGGATGAAATCCTCGAAGAAGTAAAAGCAGATACATTGAAGTTGCATGTGCAAGAATAAATGACCAGGTTTAGACAGAACAAATCTTACCACTTAGAGCAATGTCGGTGGAAGTTCAGTCTGGTAAAGGATGAAACAATACGATGAAAAAAAAGCACGAACACTAAAGTTACATGAGGAAATTTAAAATACCCCCCTTAGACAAAAAAGTACTTATCACATAAAACATGGCAGAGGGAATTTCAAGTGAAAAACTCCAGTATCCATTACACTGGATGAAATCCTCCAAGAAGTAAATGGGGATACACTGAGTTGAATGTGGAAGGGTAATTGACCAATTTTACACAGAACAAATCCTAGCAGGTAGAGCAAGGTGAGTGGAAGTACAGTCTCCGTTGTAGTGGATCAAGTACCACGATGAAATAAAAGCAGATACAGTGAAGTTGCAGGAGGAAGAATAAAATACCACACTTAGACAAAAAAGTTCTTAGCAGATAGATCAAGGCCGAGGGAACTTCAACTCAAAAATCCACTATTCATTACACTGGATGAAATCCTCCATGAAGTAAATACAGATACATTGAAGTTCCTTGTAGAATAATAAACGACTACCTTAACAGAGCAAATCTTAGCAGATAGAGCAATGTCAGTGGAAGTTCAGTCTCCCTTGTACTTGCTCAGAGACCACGACAAAATAAAAGCAGGTACACAGAAGTTGAATGAGGACAAATAAAATACTCTGCTTAGACAAGAAGGTTCTTAGTAGAAAGAGCAATGCCATAAGTTCAACAGCAAAATCCAGTATCCATTACAGTGGATGAAAACCTCCAAGAAGTAAAACCAGATATATTGAAGTTGCTTGTGTTAGAATAAATGACTATGTTTGCACAGAACAAATCTTAGTAGATACAGCAAAGTCAGTGGTAGTTCAGTCTCCGTTTTACTGGATGAAGCACCACGATAAAATAAAAGCAGATACACTGAAGTTGCAGGAGGAAGAATAAAATACCGTGCTTATTTTAAAAAGTTCTTAGCAGATAGAACAAGGCCAAGGAAAGTTCCACGGAAAAATCCAGTATCCATTACACTTAATGAAATCCTCCAAGAATAAATGCAGATACAATGAAGTTGCTTGTGGAAGAATCAACGACCATGTTTAACAGAAAAAAATCTTAGCAGCTAAAGCAATGTATGTGGAAGTACTGTCTCTGTTGTACTGTATCAAGGACCACGATGAAAGAAAAGCAGGAACACAAAAGTTGCATGAGTAAATTTATAGTACCCCGCTCGACAAAAAGATCATAGCAGATATAAGAAGGCCTAAGGAAGTTCAAAGAAATTTCCAGTATCCATTACACTGGAAGAAATCCTCCAAGAAGGAAAAGAAGATACAATGAAGTTGTATGTGGAAGAATAAATGACCACGTTTAGACAGAACATATCTTAGGAGTTAGAGCAATGTCAGTGGTAGTACAGTCTCTGTTGTACTGGATGGCGCACCACCATGAAATAAAAGCACATACATTGAAGTTGCATGAAGAAGAATAAAATACACCGATTAGACGAAAAAGTTCTTAGCAGATAGAACAATGCTGAAGGAAGTTCAACGCCAATATCCAGTACCCATTACACTGGATGAAATCCTCCAAGAAGTAAAAGAGTATACATAGAAGTTGCATGTGGAAGAATAAATGACCGCATTAACCGAACAACTCTTAGCAGGTAGACCAATGTCGATGGAAGTACAGTCTCCGTTGTACTTGCTCAGAAACCACGATGAAATAAAAGCAGATACACTGATGTTGCTTGCCAGGGCCTACTGGCAGCAAATTGGGGTTCCTGAAATAGTGGGCAGGGACTGGAAAAAATAGAAGAGAGACAAACATATGGGGTCCAGGAGGTCTGTAGTCCAGGTAAATACTCCAGCCCCGTTTATTATCAACTCAAAGCTTATATCCCTTTGTAAAACCAGGGTGTTGCCAGGTGTTACATCCAAATGGTTAATCAGGGAACTGTTGGGGGTTACATTCATATGGTAAATCACAGATCAATTGAACAGGACAAGGCCAAAAAACAATGAGACAGTAAAGCAATTATCTGATGCAAATCAAAGTACAGTTTGATTCCACTATGGCTCCCGACATTGCAGGAGGAAGAATAAAATACCACGCTTAGACAAAAAAGTTCTTAGCAGGTAGAACAAAGCGGAGGAAACTTCAAAGCAAAAATTCCAGTATTAATTACACTAGATGAAATCCTCCAAGAAGTAAAAGTCGATACATTGAAGTTCCATGTGGAAGAATAAATGATCAAGTTTAGACAGAAAAAAATCTTAGCAGTTAGAGCAGTGTCTGTAGAAGTACAGCCTCCGTTTTACAGGATCAAAGACCACTATGAAAGAAAAGCAGGTACACTAAAGTTGCATGAAAAAATTTAAACTGTCATACACAGCCTTTATCATATTGAGGAATGTTCCATGGATTCCTGGTTTCTCCAGAGCTTTTAACATAAAGGGGTGTTGGATCTTGTCAAATGAGTTTTCTGCATCTATTGAGAAAATTATGTTATTTTTGTCCTTGCTCCTCTTGATGTCTTGAATTATGTTAATTGATTTGCCTATGTTGAACCAGCTTTGCCTCCCTGGATGAATCCTGTTTGATCATAGTGTATAATTTTTTTGAGAAGTTGTTGTAGATGGTTGGCCAGTATTTTGTTGAGAAGTTTTGCATCGATGTTCATCCAAGAAGTAGGTCTATAGTTCTTTTTCTTTGATGAATCTCTGTCTGGTTTGGGGATGAGGGTTATACTGGCTTCGTAGAATGAGTTTGGTAAAGAACCTTGATTTTCAATTTCGTTGAAGAGCTTGAGGAGTATTGGTGTGAGCTCTGCTTTGAAGAGCTTATAGAATTCAGCTGCGAATCCATCTGGCCCTGGGATTTTTTTAGGTGGAAATTCTCTCATTGCCATTTCTATTTCAGAGCTTGAAACAGGCCAGTTTAGTTCGGTTAGTTCTTCTTGGTTCAGTGTGGGTATGTTAATATTGGCTGGAATTCATCCATTTCATCTAGGTTTGAAAAGTATTCCCTCATGATATTCTGGATCTTGGAAATTTCTGTTATGATTCTACCATTTTCGTCTGCACTTTTGTTTATTTCGGTATGCTCTCTTCTTTTTTTGGTAAGATTTGCTAAGGGTTTGTCAATTTTGTTAATTCTTTCAAAGAACCAACTCCTTGTTTTGTTGATTCTTTCTATAGTTTTTTTTGGATTCCAAATCATTTAATACTGCTTTGATTTTAATAATTTGCTTTCTTCTACTGGGATTAGGGTTGGTTTGTTGCTCTTTTTCCAGGAGCTTAAGGTGAGACATTAACTTGTTGGTTTGCAATTTTTCCACCTTGTTGTTGTAGGCACTCAGCGCTATAAATTTTCCTCTGAGTACTGCCTTTGCTGTGTCCCAAAGGAGTTGGTATTTTGTGTGCTCCTTATTGTTAAATTTCATAAACTTGTATTTCTGTTCTGATCTCTTCGATGACCCATTGGTGATTCAACAATGTGTTGTTCAATCTCCATGTGTTACAGGGTGTTCATTGGTGGAGATGTGTGTTCAGTTCCAATTTGATGCCTTTGTGGTCTAAGAGCGTGAGGGAATAATTTCAGGTTTTCTGAATCTGTCCAGGTTTGTTTTATGGCCTAAGATGCGGTCTATTTTGGAAAATATTCCGTGTACTGCTGAGAAAAACGTATATTGTGTTGTTGCTGGGTGGAATATTGTGCAGATGTCTGTTAGATCAAGTTGGTCTATAAAGTTGTTCAGTTCTAAGGTTTCTCTTTTGAGTTTTTGCCTTGTTGATCTGTCCATAGGTGAGAGTGGTGTGTTAAAGTCACCGACAATCACTGTATTTCGATCTATGTATGGTTTCAGTGAAAGTAAAGTTTGCTCGGTGAAGTTCGGAGCTCCGGGATTGGGTGTGTAGATATTTAGGATCCTTATGCCTTCCTGGAGTAAAGATCCCTTTAGTAATATGTAGTAACCTTCTTTGTCTTTTCTTACTAATTTGGGTTAGAAATCTATTTTATCTTATATGAGGATGGCAACTCCAGCCTGTTTATGGGGGCCGTTAGCTTGATAGAGTTTATTCCAACCAGGAGAGATCACTACTACACTGTTGGTGGGAGTGCAAACTGGTTCAAACTATGTGGAAACCAGTATGGCAGTGCCTCAAAAGGCTAAACATAGGTCTCCCTTATGACCCAGCAATTCCACTACTTGGCATTTACCCAACCATCCAGAAACTAGGGCATACTAAATCCACTACCACAACAATGTTCATTGCAGCATCATTCACCATAGCAAAAATATGGAACCAACCTAGATGTCCCTCAGTTGATGAGTGGATCAACAAGTTGTGGTATTTGTTCACAATGAAATTCTATGCTGCTGTCAGAAGAAATGACATCTCCCCATTTGTTAGGAAATGGAAAGTCTTAGAAAAATTGTATTAAGCGAAGTAAGCCAGACACAAAGGATCCTAGGCTCAATGGTTTCCCTCATTTGTCATAATTAGTAGAAACCTTGGGCTCTACTAGCAGAGATCAGCAATAGAGCAAAACCTTTATACATAAGGCCACGTAGTATGAAGCTAATTGAAAAGACCTCCAGGATATTGAAACAAAAGCCATATAATGAATGATTGTTGTCCTTAATGTGCTATGTTATCTCTCATCTCTTTTGCTGTCCCTTGGTTATTTCACATTGTTACAGTATCTCACTTTATAGTCTGATATATTGGATTTATTTGTATTTGGTTATTTGAAATTTGATAGGGAAGGGGGAAAAACCAAGACCGGGGGGATTCTTAGCAGATAGAACAGTGCTGTAGCAGTTGCAAGGCAAAAATCCGGAACCCATTACACTGGATGAAATATTCCAAAAAGTAAAACCAGATACATTGAAGTTGCTTGTGGAAGAATAAATGACCACGTTTAAACAGAACAAATCCTGGCAGAGAGAGCAATGTCGGTGGAAGTACAGTTTCCATAGAACTGGACCAAAGACCAAGATGAAAGAAAAGCACGTACACAATAGTTGTATAAGGAAATTTAAAATACCCCGCTTAGACAACCAAGATCTCAGCAGATAGAACAATGCTATAGGAATTTCAAGGTAAAAATCCAGTACCCATTACACTGCATGAAATACTCCAAGAAGTAAAAGCAGATACATCGAAGTTGCTCATTTTAAAAGAAATGACCACCTTTAGAAAGAACAAATCTTAGCAGATAGAGCAATGTCGGTGGAAGTACAGTCTTTGTTGTACTGGATCTAAGACCACGATGAACAAAACGCAGGTACACAAAAGTTGCATGAGGAAATTAAAAACACTCCTCTTAGACAAAAAAGATCATAACAAAGAGAACAATGTGGTAGGAATTTCAAGGCAAAATCCAGTACCCATTATACCCGATGACATATCAAAAAATTAAAAGCAGATCCATTGAAGGTGCTTGTGGAAGAATAAATGACCACGTTTACACAGAAAAAATCTTAGCAGATAGAGCAATGTCAGTGGAAGTACAGTCTCCATTGTACTGGATCAAAGACCACGATGAAAGAAATGCAGGTATACTAAAGTCTCATGAGGAAATTTAAAATACCCCGCATAGACAAAAAGTTCTGAGCAGATAGAACACTACTGTAGGAATTTCAACGAAAAAAATCCAGTACCCATTATACTGCATGAAATCCTCCAAGAAGTAAAAGCAGATACATTAGAGTTGCTTGTGGAAGAATAAATGATCACCATCACACAGAACAAATCCTTGCAGTTAAATCAAGTTCGGTGTAAGTACGGTCTGCGTTGTACAGGATCAAGCACAACGATGAAAGAAAAACAGGTACACTAAATTTGCATGAGTAAATTTAAAATATGCCCCTTAGACAAAAAAGTACTTAGCAGACAGAACAAGGCCGGGGGAATTTCAATGCAAAAATCCAATATGCATTACAATGGCTAAAATCCTCCAAGAAATAAAAGCAGATACATGGAAGCTGCATATGGAGGAATAAATGACCACGTTTAGACACAACAATCTTTGCAGTTAGAGCAATGTTGGTGGTAGTTCAGTCTCCGTTGTACTGGATGAAGCACAACTATGAAATAAAAGCAGATACCCTGAAGTTGCAGGAGGAAGAATAAAATACCCTGCTTAGACAAAAAAGATCTTAGCAGATAGAACAAGGCCGAGGGATGATCAATGCAAAAATCCAGTATCCATTACACTGAATGAAATCATCCAAGAAGTAAAAGCAGATACATTGAAGTTGCATGTGGAAGAATAATTGACCAAGTTTACACAGAACCAATCTTAGCAGTCAGAGCAATGTCGGTGGAAGTTCAGTCCCCGTGGTACTGGATCAACATCACAATGAAATAAAAGCAGATAAACTGAAGTTGCAGGACAAAAAATAAAATACTACGATTAGGCAAAAAAGTTCTTAGCAGATAGAACAAGGCCGAGGAACGTTCAACGCAAAAAATCCAAAATTCATTCCACTTGATAAAATCCTCCAAGAAGTAAAAGCAGATATATTAAAGTTGCATGTTAAGGACAAATGACCATGTTTAGATTGAACAAATCTTAGCAGTTAGAGCAATGTCGGTGGAAGTACAGTTTCAGTTGTACTGGATCAAAGACAACGATGAAAGAAAAGCAGGTACACTAAAGGTGCATGAGGAAACTTAAAATACTCCCCTTAGATAAAAAGTTCTTAGCAGATAGAACAATGCTGAGGGAACTTCGATGCAAAAATCCAGTATCCATTATACTGGATGAAATCCTCCTATACGTAAAAGCAGATACATTGAAGTTGCTTGTGGAAGAATAAACAACCACTTTTAACAGAACAAATCTTAGCAGATAGAGCAATGTTGGTGGAAGTATAATCTCTGGTGTACTTGCTCATAGACCACGATGAAGTAAAAGCAGGTACACTGAAGTTGAATGAGGAAGAATAAAATACCCCGCTTAGACAAGAAGGTTCTTAGCAGAAAGAGCAATGCCGTAGGAAGTTCAATGCCAAAATCCAGTATTCATTATACCTCATGAAATATTACAAAATGTAAAAGCAGCTGCATTGTAGGTGCTTGTGGAAGAATAAATGACCACGTTTACACAGAATGAATCTTAGCAGATAGAGCAATGTCAGTGGAAGTACACTCTGCATTGTACTGGATCAAGGACGACGATGAAAGAAAAGCAGGTACACAAAAGTTGCATGAGGAAATTTATAGTACCCCGCTTAGACAAAAAAGATCATAGCAGATAGAACAATGCGGCAGAAATTTCAAAGCAAAATCCAGTACCCATTATACCTGATGAAATATTACAAAACATAAAAGCAGCTGCATTGTAGGTGCTTGTGGAAGAATAAATGACTATGTTCACACAGAACAAATCTTAGCAGATAGAGCAATGTCAATGGATGTACAGTCTCCGTTGTCCTGGATCAAGGACCACGTTGAAAGAAATGCAGGTACACCAATTTTTATGAGAAAATTTAAAATGACCCGCTTGGACAAAACAGATCTGAGCAGATAGAACAATGTTGTAGGAATTTCAAGCCAAAATCAAGTACCAATTACACTGGATGAAATATTCAAAAAGTACATTGAATTTGCTTGTGGAAGAATATATGACCACGTTTACACAGAACAAATCTGAGCAGATGCAGCATTGTCGGTGGAAGGACAGTCTCCGTTGTAATAGATCAAGACCATGATGAAAGAAAAGCCCGGACACTGAAGTTTCATGAGGAAGTATAAAATACCACGCTTAGACAAAAAGTTCTTAGCCGATAGAACAAGGCCGAGCGAAGTTCAACGAAGCAATCCAGTGTCCATTTCCCTGGATGAAAACATCCAAGAAGTAAAAACAGATACATTGAAGTTGCTTGTGGTAGAATAAATGACCACGTTTAGACAAAACAAATCTTAGCAGTTAGAGCAAGTTCGGTGTAAGTACGGTCTGCGTTGTACTGGATCAAGCACCACAATGATATAAAATCAGATACACTGAAGTTGCAGGAGGAAGAATAAAATACCATGCTTAGACAAAAAAGTTCTTTGCAGATAGAACAAGGCTCAGGAATGATCAACGGCAAAATCCAGTATCCATTACACTGGAAGAAAACATCCAAGAAGTAAAACCAGATACACTGAAGTTGCCTGTGGCAGAATAAATGACCACGTTTACACAGAACAAATCTTAGTAGATAGAGCGATGTCAGTGGTACTTCTGTCTCCGTTGTATTTCATGTTCAATGGAAAAATCCAATATCCATTACACTGGATGAAATCCTCCAAGAAGTAAAAGCAGGGAGTTGATGTTGCATGTGGAAGAATAGTTGACTACATTCAGCCATAACAAATCTTAGCGGTTAGACAAAAGTTGGTGGAAGTCCAGTCTCCATTGTACTGGATGAAAGCCACCGATGAAAGAAAAGCAGGTACACTGAAGTTGCAGAAGGTAGAATAAAATACCCCGATTAGACAAAAAAGATCATACCAGATAAAACAAAGCTGCAGGAATTTCAAGGCAAAATCTGGTACCCATTACACTGGATGAAATCCTCCAAGAATAAAAGAAGATACATTGAAGTTGCATGTGGAAGAATAAATGACTACATTCAGACATAACAAATCTTAGGAGTTAGAGCAATGTCGGTGGAACTACTGTCTCCGTTGTACTGCATCAAAGACCATAACGAAAGAAAAGCAGGTACAATAAAGTTGCATGAGGAAATTTAAAATACCCCCTTAGACAAAAATGTTTTTAGCAGATAGAACAAGGAGGAGTTAAGTTCAACGCAAAAATCCAGTATCCAGAGGGAACTGGAAGATGGCGCTGAGACAATAGGGACGCTGCCTAGCTCTCTCTCACAAAAAGAGAGAACCAGGGAGTCCCACGAATCAATTACCTTAAGAAATCCACATCAAACTCAAGAAGCAATGGAAAAGGACCCAAACCGGAAAAGAAATCCAGATAAAGCTCACATCCAACTTTCTCAAAGAATTCGGAAAGGGAGGACCCCTCCCCCACTGTGCCGGCTCTGAGCCAAGAAAAGCTGCAGTGGAGGGGGCGGCGGAGGGAGCCGGGCCGGGAAGCACCCGGCCGGGCAACTGGGTCAGCAAGCCATAGAAGCAGCAGAACCCAGACGCGGAACCAGAACAGCAAGCAGCGGAATGCAGACATGGACAACAAGCGGCGGTGGAGATCCGAGGGGAGTGAAGGATTCTCCAACACGGTGCAACACCCACAGACGAACGCAGAGGCGTGAGTACCACAGTGGGCCCGCAAACACAGAGCGCATGCCAAACCATAGAAATTAACTCAGACCCCTCCACCCCGCCTGAGAAGAGCAGGAGCAGGGGGGCAAAGAATTTAGAATCCTGTCCCTTCCCTCAACAGCCCCCTCCCCCAGGCCAATGACTGGAGATTGACAGGCAGGAGGCGCTAAGACCCAGCACCCCACCAAGGGAGGCAGAGGTGGCCCAGTCCCCACCCGCCCACCAGGTTCCTCTCCCAGGCCTCTGACTGGAGACTGACAGGAGGGCTACACCAAGACCCAGCACCCCACCAGGGGAGGCGGGGGTGTCCCAGCTCCCACCCGCCCACCTGGTTCCTCTCCCAGGCCACTGGGTCTGGAGAGTGGGGAGCACTGTGTCCCTGCCTTACAACAGCGGGTGGGGTGTACGGGACAATAGGAGCTAGCATTTGTCCCCCTCAAATCTGGAGCTGGGCATTCTACAGCTGGGAATCCTGAGGGAGACAGCACCGAGGGGCCCCCCACAGTCACAGACCCTCTGACAAACAGCAGGGATCTGAAGGGCTGATCAGCAGCCAAGCTAGCCTTCTGAGAATCAGAAAGGCGCCGCTCCACCCTTGGAGTGCACGACCTCAGCTGGGCCCCCATCCTGGGAACAGAGCGGACAGCTGTATGTCCTGCTGAGAGCCCCTGGAAACTCCCAAACCCCAGACCCTTGACCAGGGGCCCGCCCCAAGAAGCATCACAGGAAAACCAACCATCGCCCAGCACGCTAAGATCCATCCCACGGCCCACTATGAGGCCACTGGCTGGGTTGAGAGCTAGTCATACAGCTGCGCACAGCCTCTGGGAATCGACTGAACACCTACAAAAATGGCAAACTTTGACATAGTCAGCAGAGGAATCAATTTGGCTGAGAACCACAGGTATTCACATATTCCCAGAACCATGGTCCCAATCCAACCAAAGACCGCTACCTACGGACCACAGAGCGAACTACAACAACAGTTTTCAATGCCGAGGAGAGCTCAAAGAAGAATCACAACTTACATAAATAATCAAAGTCCCACGCAAAGCCCAAAAGGCAACAAGAGCTAAGGGACGAGAGAGATGTCACCATCCCAAGAAATGACACCTGAAGAGACATGAAACATGACCCTATTCAAGGAGATGATTGCGAACATGACTAAAGAGATCAAAACAGAACTCCAAAAACAATTCCAGGAACATATGCAGGAAATCTCCAAAGAGCTCCTCGAATTCAAAAGAGAAATGGAAGAAAAGATTAATACCCTCAGAGCAGACATGATCAGCTCAGCGTCCACACTTCAAGCAAAAATGGAGGCATTAAGCAGCAGATTGACGGAGATGGAGAATAGAACATCAGAAACGGAAGACAAAACACAAGAACTGGAACAGAGAATCGTTACCTTGGAAAAATCAGTCAGAATCTACCAGAGAGAGCTCCAGGAACTGGCAGATGCAGCAAAGAAGTTAAATCTTTGTATAATAGGGATTGAGGAGGGGGCCGAATTCCAGGACAAAGGTATGCAACCTTTATTCACCAAAATTATAGCAGAGAACTTCCCCAACTTCAAAAGGGAAATACTCACATTATTGAAGGTTTCAGGACCCCAAGCAGGCAAGATCCTAGAAGGAACTCACCTAGACATATCATAGAAAAGACATTAGACCCAAATACCAAGGAATTGATCTTAAACGCTGCAAAAAACAAAGAAGGAGCTATATTATAATGGGAAGAACATTTGAATTACAGCAGATCTCACCACGCAAACCCTAAATGCAAGAAAAGCTTAGAAAAACATCATTGATGTCCTGAAGACCAACAACTGCCAACCCAGACTGATATATCCAGCAAAACTAGCATTTACATTTGAGGGAGCTTCTCCAAAGAGAAGCTTTATGAATACGTGCACACTAAACCAGAGTTACAAAGAATATTAATCAACCGAGAACGAATTGTAGAACATCAAGAACCCCCATCAAGAAGCAAACATCTATAATTCACTAAACAAAAAAGGGGAAAAAAGACAAAGAAACTTAGAAGGAAAAATAAATAATAACAATGGACACTGACCACTTCTCCATAATCTCCCTAAATGTGAACTGGCTGAACAATCCAATCAAAAGACACAGAGCAGCAGACTGGATAAAGAAACACCACCCATCCATATGTTGCCTCCAGGAGACACACCTCACTGCCAAAGACAGAAACAAATTCCAAGTGAAAGGCTGGAAATGAATTTTCCACTCCAATGCACCATGCAAAAAAGCAGGAGTAGCAATCTTAATCTCTGGTAAAATTAACTTCTCAGTAAAATCAGTACACAAAGATAGAGATGGCCATTATATCTTAGTAAAGGGTACAATCCATGCACATAATATTACAGTTATAAACATCTACTCCCCCAACACGGGAGCACCCAAATTCATCAAACAAACACTTTTAGAACTACAGAACAAGATAGACTCAAACACAATCATTGTCGGTGACCTCAATACTCCACTCTCAACAAATGACAGGTCAACTCAACAAAAGTTAAGCAAAGACACCATCGACTTAAATGACACCATAGCCCAGCTGGGCTTAACAGATATACACAGAGTCTTCCACCCAACGGTGAAACGTTTCACATTTTTCTCAGCAGCACATGGAACCCACTCCAAAATAGATCATATAATAGTTCATACAGAAAACTTAAGCAGATACAAGAAGTCTGATATAATCCCATGCATCCTATCAGACCACAGTGGAGTCAGACTAAATCTGAACAATGCAGTCAAAGTCAAAAAACATTCAATCGCATGGAAACTGAACAACATACTTCTGAATAACCCCTGGGTAACAAATCAGATCAGAAATGAAATTAAAAACTTCATAGAATGTAATGACAATCAAGAAACATCACAAAGAAACTTATGGGACACAGCAAAGGCAGTTCTAAGAGGCAAATTTATCACACTACGAGTGCATATTAAAAAGACAGAAGAAGAGCAGGTAAATAACCTTAAAAAAACCGAAACACCTACAGGAGCAAGAAAAAGTTAACTCTAAAACAGCTAGAAGGACAGAAATAACAAAAATAAAATCAGAAATTTCAGAGATTGAAATAAAATCTACTATACACAAAATTGATAAATCAAAAAGTTGGTTCTTTGAAAGAGTCAACAAAATTGACAGACCCTTGGCAAGATTAATCAAAAAAAGGAAAGGGGAGACTCAAATGAAAAAGATTAGAGACCCCACGGGAAAATCACAACTGATTCCCAAGAAATCCAGTCCATAATGAATACGTACTACCAGGGCCTATATTCAAAGAAACAAGAAAATCTAGTAGAAATGGATAATTTCTTAAATAAATATAGGCTACCCACACTGAACAACGATGAGGTAAACAAATTGAACAGACCAATTTCTTACAAAGAAATTGTGGAAGCAATCAGGGAAATGCCAACCAAAAAAAGCCCAGGTCCAGATGGTTTCACTGCGGAATTCTACAAGACATTTAAAGATGAAATAACACCTATACTCTTGAAACTCTTCTGAGAAATAGAAACAGAAGGAGCAATACCAAACTCATTTTATGAAGCTAATATTATTCTCACCCCCAAACCAGTGAAAGACCCAACAAAAAGAAAACTACAGACATATCTCTCTAATGAACACAGATGCAAAACTCCTCAATAAAATATTAGCCAACAGAATCCAGAAAAAAAATTAAAAAAATCATAAACTATGGTCAAGTGGGCTTCATCCCACAAATGCAAGGCTGGTTTAACATTCGCAAATCAATCAATGTAATACATCATATCAATAGAGCTAAAGATAAGAATAAAATACTTAGGAACATAGTTAACCAAAGAAGTAAAGGAATTATTCAATGAAAATTATAAAAGCCTAATGAAAGAAATTAAAGGGGACACTAGGAAATGGAAAGACATCCATGCTCATGGCTAGGGAGAATCAACAGAGTGAAAATGGCTATACTGCCAAAACTGATATACAAATTCAATGCAATCCCCATCAAAATCCCAAAGACATTCTTTATGGAAATTGAAGATACAATCCAAAGATTCATATGGAACAAGAAAAGACCTAGAATAGCCAAAACAATTCTAGGCAAAAAGAGCAATGATGGTGGTATTACAATACCAGACTTCAAACTCTACTATAGAGCCATAATAACAAAAACTGCTTGTTATTGACACAAAAACAGACCAGAAGATCAGTGGAACAGAAAGAAGACCCAGAAATATACCTATAGGCAACTTGTATTTGACAAAGGATCCAAAGATATACAATGGAACAAACACAGTCTATTCAAATATTGCTGCTGGCAAAACTGGGCAGCCACATGCAGAAAACTAAAAATTGACCCTAGCCTTTCACCATGCACAAGCATTAACTCAAAGTGGATCAAAGACCTCAACGTCAGACCGGAAACCATGAAACTGCTACATGATAATGTAGGAGAGACACTGGAACTCATAGGCACAGGCAACAGATTCCTGAACAGAATCCCAGGGTCACAACAGATTGGAGAGAGACTTGATAAATGGGACTACCTAAAAATAAAAATTTTCTGTACAGATAAAAATATAGTTGCAAAAGTAGAGAAACAGCCAACCAACTGGGAAAAGATATTCACCAACAATACATCTGACAAATGCTTAATATCCAGTATCTACAGGGAACTCAAGAAACTAATTCCCCAAAAACCCAATAAACCATTCATTAAATGGGCAAGGGAACTAAAGAGAGACATATCAGAAGAAGAGATTAAAATGGCAGAAAACATATGAGAAAATGTTCATCATCTACGGTCATAAAGGAAATGCAAATAAAAACAACCCTAAGATACCACCTTACCCCAACAAGAATGGCCAAGATTTTGAACTCAGACAATGACAGTTGCTGGCGGGGTTGTGGAGAAAAAGGAACCCTACTGCACTGCTGGAGGGATTGTAAACTAGTTCGGCCATTCTGGAAAGCAGTGTGGAGGTTCCTTAAAGAACTTAAAATAGACCTTCCCTATGATCCCGCCATACCACTTCTGGGCATCTATCCTGAACAGCATGACCCAGGATATTATAAAGACACCTGCTCAGCTATGTTCAAATTTGCACTATTCAAAATAGCCAGGCGATGGAAACAACCCAGATGCCCTACTGCAGATGAATGGATACAAAAAATGTGGTATATATACACAATGGAATTCTACATAGCCAAGAGACAAGATGAAATAATGGCATTCGCAGGGAAGTGGATGAATCTAGAGCAAATCATGCTGAGTGAGACGAGTCAAGACCTAAGGAACAAAAGGCGCATGGTATCCTTAATATGCGGTTATTAAATCCAAACAGTACATGAGCATGGACTCAATAACTGCATACCCAAAGCAATGGACATGGTAATGGAAATACAAACATAACTATATAGACAAAAAAATCTATGACTCTATAATCATAATGTTTTATTTCATAAACTGATATGTTTCTATGACATACAAACTGTTAGCCTAATTTTGATTAAGTTCTAAAGACTAAGTCCCAGAGATGTAATTAGAGATTTCCTCCTTGAACAATTGTTTGTTAAACTTGTCATTTAAAATATGATGTAAACATAAGCCATATAATTAATGATTGTTTTTCTTAAGGTACTATGTTATCTCTCATCACCTCTACTGTCCCTTGGTTATCTCAATTTGTTACACTATCTTACTTTGTTATCTGATATATCAGATATATTTGTATTTGGGTATTTGAAATTGGATAGGGAATGGGGGGAAACAAGATGAGGGGCGGGGGAGGGGGGAAGGGAAACGGGGACCATGACATATGAAAGGGTATCAATGTGTGGGTATTAAGGCACCATTTATCTGGCAATACATTGAGTTGCATGTAGAAAGGTAATTGACCATGTTTACACAGAACAAATCTTAGCAGTTAGAGTAATGTCGGTGGAAGTACAGTTTCCATTGTACTGGATCAAAGACCACAAGGAAAGAAAAACAGAGAAAGTGAAGTTGCAGGAGTAAGAATAAAATACTATGAATAGACAAAAAAGTTCTTAGCCGATAGAACAAGACCGGGGATATTTCAACACATAAAATCCAGTATCTATTACACTGGATGAAATACTCCAAGAAGTAAAAGCGAATGCATTGAAGTTGCATGTGGAATAATGAATGACTACATTCAGACATAACAAATCTTAGCAGTTAGAGCAATGTGGGTGGAAGTACTGTCTCCGTTGTACTACATCAAAGACCATAACGAAAGAAAAGCACGTACAATAAAGTTGCAGGAGGAAATTTAAAATACCCCCCTTAGACAAAAAAGTTTTTATCAGATAGAACAAGGAGGAGTTAAGTGCAACACAAAAATCAGTATCCATTACACTGGATGGAATCCTCCAAGAAGTAAAAGCGGATACATTGAGTTGCATGTGGAAAGGTAATTGACCACGTTTACACAGAACAAATCTTAGCAGTTAGAGCAATGTCGGTGGAAGTACAGTCTCCTTTGTACCGTATCAAAGACCACGATGAAAGAAAAACAGACAGTGAAGGTGTAGGAGGAAGAATAATATACCATGAATAGACAAAAAAGTTCTTAGCCAATAGAACAAGACCGAGGAAATTTCAACGCATAAAATCCAGTATCCATTACACTGGATGAAATCCTCCAAGAAATAAAAGCAGATACTTTGAAGTTGCTTGTGGAAGAAAACGACCACGTTAACCGAACAACTGTTAGCAGTAGAGCAGGGTCGGTGGCAGTACAGTCTCTGTTGTACTTGCTAAGAACTGGTACACTGAACTTGAATGTGGAAGAATAAAATACCCTGTTTAGACAAGAAAGTCCTTAGCAGAAAGAGCAATGCTCAACGGCAAAATCCAGCATCTATTACAATGGATGAAAACCTCCAAGTAGTAAAACCAGATACATTGAAGTTGCTTGTGGGAGAATAAATGACCATGCGTACACAGAAGAAACCTTAGGAGATAGCGCAATGTCGGTGGAAGTACAGTCTCCGTTGTACTTGCTCAGAGAACACGACGAAATTAAAGCAGGGACACTGAAGTTGAATGAGGAAGAGTAAAATATCCCACTAAGTCAAGAAGGTTCTTAGCAGAAAGAGCAATGCTGTAGCACGTTCAACGGCAAAAACCATATCCATTACACCTGATGGAATCCTCCAAGATGTAAAATCAGATACTTTGAAGTTGCTTGTGGAAAAATAAATGACCATCAAACTGGAACTGAACACATATCTCCACCAACGAAAACCCTGTAACTCATGGAGACTGAACAACACATTGTTGAATCACCAATGGGTCATCGAAGAGATCAGAACAGAAATCCAACAGTTTATGAAATTTAACAGTAAGTAGCAAACAAAATACCAACTCCTTTGGGACACAGCAAAGGCAGTACTCAGAGGAAAATTTATAGCGCTGAGTGCCTACAAGTTGGAAAAATTGCAAACCAACAAGTTAATGTCTCACCTTAAGCTCCTGGAAAAAGAGCAACAAACCAACCCTAATCCCAGTAGAAGAAAGCAAATTATTAAAATCAAAGCAGTATTAAATGATTTGGAATCCAAAAAAACTATAGAAAGAATCAACAAAACAAGGAGTTGGTTCTTTGAAAGAATTAACAAAATTGACAAGCCCTTAGCAAATCTTACCAAAAAAAGAAGAGAGCATATCGAAATAAACAAAATCACAGATGAAAATGGTAATATCACAACAAAAATTACCAAGATCCAGAATATCATCGGGGAATACTTCTCAAACCTTTACACCAACAAATTTGAGAATCTAGATGAAATGGATGAATTCCTAGCCAATATTAACATCCCCACACTGAACCAAGAAGAACTAAGCCAACTCAACAGGCCTATTTCAAGCTCTGAAATAGAAATGGCAATTAGAGAACTTCCACCTAAGAAAAGCCCAGGGCCAGATGGATTCACAACTAAATTCTATAAGCTCTTCAAAGCAGAGCTCACACCAATACTCCTCAAGCTCTTCAACGATATTGAAAATGAAGGTTCCTTACCAAGCTCATTCTATGAAGCCAGTATAACCCTCATCCCCAAACCAGACAGAGATTCATCAAAGAAAGAGAACTATAGACCTATATCTTTGATGAACATCGATGCAAAACTTCTCAACAAAATACTGGCCAACTGTCTACAAAAACTCATCCAAAAAATTATAGACTATGATCAAACTGGATTCATCACGGGGAGGCATTTGGATATTTGAATATTTGGATATTTGAAATTTGATAAGGAAGGAGGGAAAACCAAGACGGGTGGGGGGTGTTGGGGGGAGGGAAATGGGTACCAAGACATGTGAAAGGGTATCAATGTATGTGAATTAATGCACCCTATATCTGGCAAATATCATGTAACCCTTTTACTAATTACATTAAAAAATGCAAAAAAATGACCACGTTTACACAGAACAAATCTTAACCCATACAGCAATGTCGGTGGAAGTACTGTCTCTGTTGTGCTGGATCAAGAACCACGATGAAAGAGAACAGGTGCAGAAAAGTTTTATAAGGAAATGTAAAATACCGCGATAGATAAAAAAAAATCTCAGCAGATAGAACAATACTGTAGGAATTTCAAGGCCAAAATCCAGTACCCATTACAATGAATGTAATATTCAAAAAGTAAAAGCAGATACATTGAAGTTGGGTGTTGGAGAATAAATTCCACTTTTACACAGAAAAATCTTAGCAGATACAGCAATATCGTTGGAAGGAGAGTCTCTGTTGTAATGGATCAATGACCATGATGGAAAAAAGCAGTGATACTGAAGTTGCATGAGGAAGTATAAAACGCAACGCTTAAAAAAAAGTTCTTAGGAGACAGAACAAGGCCGAGGGAAGGTCAACGCAGAAATCCAGTAACCATTACACTGAATGAAATCCTCCAAGAAGTAAGAGCAGATACATAGAAGTTGCATGTGGAAGAGTAAAAGACCACGTTTAGACAGAACAAATCTTAGCATTTAGAGCAATATCAGAGGTTGTACAGACAACGTTTTAGTGGATGAGACGTCACGATGAAAATAAAGCAGGTACACTGAAGTTGCAGGAGGAAGAATAAAATACTCCACTTAGACCAAACCATTCTTAGCAGATAGAACAAGGCCAAGGGAAGTTCAACGCCAAAGTCCAGTATCCATTACACTGGATTAAATCCTGCAAGAAGTAAGAGAGGGTACATTGAGTTGCATGTGGAAGGGTAATTGACTACATTTACACAAAACAAATCTTAGCAGTTAGAGTAATGTCGGTGGAAGTACAGTCTCTGTACTGGATCAGGTACCATGATGAAATAAAAGCAGATACAGTGAAGTTGACAGACGAAGAATAAAATACCATGCATAGACTAAAAAGTTCTTAGCAGATAGAACAAGGCCGAGAAAAGCTCAACGTAAAAATCCAGTATACATTACACTGGATGAAATCCTTGAGGAAGTAAAAGCAGATACATTGAAGTTGCTTGTGGAAGAATAAACGACTAGGTTTAGACATAACAAATCTTAGAAGTTAGAGCAATGTCGGTGGAAATTCAGTCTCCTTTGTACTGGATCAAGCACCATGATATAATGAAAGTAGATACACTGTAGTTGCAGGAGGAAGAATAATATACCCCGCTTAGACAAGAAGGTTCTTAGCAGAAAGAGGAATGCCATAGAAAGTTCAACGGCAAAACCCAGTATCCACTACACTGGATGAAATTCTCCAGGAAGTAAAATCAGATACATTAAAGTTGCATGTGGAAGAATAGATTAGTACGTTCAGACATAACAAACCTTAGCAGTTAGAGCAGTGTCAGTGGAAGTACAGTCTCCGTCGTACAGGATCAAATATCATGATGAAAGAAAGGCAGGTACACTAAAGTTGCATGAGGAAATTTAAATCACCCCACTTAGACAAAAAAGTTTTTAGCAGATAGAACATGGACGAGGGAAGTCAACGCAAATACCCAGTATCCATTACACTGGATGAAATCCTCCAAGTAGTTAAAGCAGATACATTGAAGTTGCATGTGGAAGAATAAATGACCACCTTTAGACAGAACAAATCGTAGCAGTTAGAACAAGTTCAGTGTAAGTACAGTCTGCGTTGTACTGGATCAAGAACCAGAATGATATAAAAGCAGATACACTGAAGTTTCAGGAGGAAGAATAAAATACCACGTTTAGACAAAAAAAGTTCTTAACAGATAGAACAAGGCCGACGAATGTTCAATGCAAAAATCCAGTATCCATTACACTGGATTAAATCCTCCAAGAAGTAAAAGCAGATACATTGAAGTTGCTAGTGGAAGAACAAACAACCACGTTTAGGCAGAACAAATTTTAGCAGTTAGAGCAATGTGGGTGAAAGTTCAGTCTCTGTTGTACTGGATCAAGCAACACGATGAAATAAAAGCAGATGCACTGAAGTAGCATGAGGAAGGGTACAATACCCCGCTTAGACGAAAAAGTTCTTTTTTTAAAATTTTTTTAATGTAATTAGTAAAAGGGTTACATGATATTTGCCAGACAGAAGGTGCATTAATTCACATACATTGATACCCTTTCACATGTCTTGGTACCCATTTCCCCCCCCCACACCCCCCACCCATCTTGGTTTTCCCCCCTTCCCTATCAAATTTCAAATATCCAAATACAAATAAATTCAATATATCAGATAACAAAGTGAGATACTATACCAATATGAGATAACCAAGGGACAGCAAAGGAGATGAGAGACAACATAGTACATAAAGGACAACAATCATTCATTATATGGCTTTTGTTTCAATATCCTGGAGGTCCTTTCAATTAGCTTCACATTATATGGCCTTATGTATCAAGATTTTGCTCTATTGCAAATCTCTGCTAGTAGAGCCCAAGGTTTCTACTGATTATGACGAATGAGGGAAACCATTGAGCCTAAGTTCCTTTGAGTCTGGCTTACTTCACTTAATATGTTCTTAAAAGATAGAACAATACCGAAGGAAGTTCAACAGCAATTCCAATATCTATTAAACTGGAAAAGTCCTCCAAGAATTAAAGCAGATACATTGACGTTCCTTGAGGAAGAATAAATGACCATGTTTACACAGAATAAATCTTAGTAGATAGAGTAATGTCGGTGTAAGTACAGTCTCCTTTGTACTGGATCAAAAACCACGATGAAATAAAAGCAGATACACTGCAGTTGCATGAGGAAGAATACAATACCCCATTTTGACAAAAAAGTTCTTAGCAGATACAACAATGCCATAGGAAGGTCAATGCAAAAATCCATCATAGATTACACTAGAAAAGTCCTCCAAGAAGTAAAAGCAGATACATTGAAGTTGCTTGGGGAAGAATAAATGACCACATTAACACAGAACAAATGTTAGCAGATAGAGTAATGTCAGTGTAAGTACAGTCTCCTTTGTACTGGATCAAAGACAAGGATGAAATAAAACTGGATACACTGAAGTGGCATGAGGAAGAAAAAAATACCACACTTAGACAAAAAGTACTTACCAGATTGAACAATGTCGTAGATGTTCAACGCGAAAATCCATTATGCTTTAGGCTTGAAAATTCCTCCAAGAAGTAAAAGCAGATACATTGTTGATGCTTGTGGAAGAATAAATGACCACGTTTACACAGAACAAATTTTAGAAGATAGAGCATTTTCACTGGAAGTATAGTCTCTGTTGTACTGGATTAAAGACCACTATGAAACAAAAACATATACACTGAAGTAGCATGAGGAAGAAGACAATACCCGGCTTAGACTAGAAAGTTCTTAGTAGCTAGAACAATGCCATAGGAAGTTCAACGCAAAAATCCATTATCCATTACACTAGAAAAGTCCTCCAAAAAGTAAAAGCAGATACATTGAAATTGCTTGTGGAAGAATAAATAACCACGTTTACACAGAACAATTCTTAGCAGATAGAGCAATGTAGGTGGAAGTACAGTCTCTGTTGTACTGTATCAAAGACCACAATGAAATAAAACCAGACACACTGATGTGGCATGAGGAAGAATAAAATACCCTGCTTAGACAAAAAAGTTCTTACCAGATAGAAAAATGCCATAGGAAGTTCAACCCAAATATCCATTATCCATTACACCTGAAAAGTCCTCCAAGAAGTAAAAGCAGATACATTGAAGTTCCTTGTGGAAGAATAAATGACCACGTTAACACAGAACCAATCTTAGAAGATAGACCAATATTGGGGTAAGTATAGTCTCCTTTGTACAGGATCAAAGATCATGATGAAATAAAAGCAGATACACTGAAGTTGCATGACGAAGAATACAATACCCTGCTCAGACAAAAAGATCTTACCAGATAGAACAATGCCTAGGGAAGTTCAAAGCAAAAATCAATTATCCATTGCACTTGAAAAGTCCTCCAAGAAGTAAAATCAGATACACTGAAGTTGTTTGAGAAAGAATAAATGACCAGGTTTACCCAGAACAAATCGTTGCAGACAGGGCAATATCGATGTAACTACATTCTCCTTTGTACTGGATAAAAGACGACTCTGAAATAAAAGCAGATGCACTGAATTTTATGAGGAAGAATACCATACCCCATTTAGATAAAAAAGATCTTAGCAGATACCATAATGCCATAGGAAGGTCAACGCAAAAATCCATCATAGATTACACTTGAAATGTCCTCCAAGAAGTAAAAGGAGATACATTGAAGTTGCTTGTGGAAGAATAAATGACCATGTTAACACAGAACAAATCTTAGCAAACACAGTAATGTCGGTGTAACTACAGTCACACTGAAGTTACATGAGGAAGAATGAAATACCGCGCTTAGAAAAAAAGTACTTAGCACATAGAACAATGCGGTAGGAAGACCAACGCAAAATCCAGTATCCATTATAATGGCTGAAAGACCTAGAAGAAGTAAAAGCGAATAAACTGAAGTTGCATGTGGTAGAATAAATGAACAAGTTTAGACAGAGAAAATCTTAGCAGATAGAGCAATGTCAGTGGAAGTAGAGTCTCTGTCGTACTGGACTAAAGACCACGATGAAATTAAAGAGGCTAAACTGAAGTGGCATGAGGAAGAATAAAATACCCCTGTTAGACACAAATGTTCATAGCAGGTATAAAATGTGTAGGAAGATGAACGCAAAAATCCAGTATCCATTATACTGGATGAAAGACCTCGAAGAAGTAAAAGCACATACTTTGAAGTAGCATGTGGAAGAATAAATGACCACGTTTAGACAGAAAAAATCTTAGCAGATAGAGCAATGTCGGTGCAGGTAGAATCTGGGTTGTACTGGATTAAAGACCACAATGAAATAAAAGAAAATACACTGAAGTTTCAGGAGGAAGAATAAAACCCGGCTTTAAAAAAAAGGTCTTAGCAGATAGAGCAATGCCGTGGTAATATCTATGCAAAAATCAGTATCCATTATACTTGATGAAAGAACTCAAAGAAGTAAATGCAGATACATTGAAGTGGCCCGTGGAAGAATAAAGACCACGTTTACACAGAACGAATCTTAGAAGACAGAGCTATGTCGGTGAGAGCAGAATCTCCTTTGTATTGGATCAATCAACAAGATGAAATAAAAGTAGATACACTGAAGTTGCATGAAGAAGAATAAAACACCCGCTTAGACAAAAAAGTTCTTAGTAGATAGAACAATGCCTTAGGAAGATCAACACAAAAATCCAGTATCCTTTATACTAGATGAAAGACATCGAAGAAGTAAAAGCAGATACATTGAACTTGCAAGTGGAAGAATAAATGACCACGATTAGACCGGAAAAATCTTAGCAGATAAAGCAATATTGGTGGAAGTACAGTGTCCATTGTACTGCATTAAAGACCACGATGAAATAAAAGATGATACACTGAAGTTGCATGAGAAAGAATAAAATACTCCGCTTAGACAAAAATTTCTCAGCAGATAGAAAAATGGCATGGGAAGTTCAATGACACAATCCAGTCTCCATTATACTGGATGAAAGACCTCAAACAATTAAAAGCAGATACATTGAAGTTGCATGCGGAAGAATAAATGACCACGTGTAGACAGAAAAAATCTTAGCAAATAGAACAATGTCGTTGGAAGTACTGTCTGCATTGTACTGGATTAAAGACCACGATGAAATTAAAGAAGATAAACTGGAGTGGCAAGAGGAAGAATAAAATACCCGGCATAGACAGAAAAGATCTTACCAGATAGAATGCCAGATAAGTTCAAAGCCAATTTCCAGTATTCATTACACTGCATGAAATCCTCCAAGAAGTAAAGCAGATATATTAAAGTAGCTTGTTAAAGAATAAAGACCACGTTTAGACAGAACGAATCTCAGCAGATAGATCCATTTTGGTGGAAGTACAGTTTCCCTTGTACTGGATCAAAGACCATATGAAATAAAAGCAGATACACTTAAGTTGCATGAGGAAGAATAAACCACCACGCTTAGACAAAAAAGTTCTTAGCAGAGAGATTAATACCACAGGAAGATGAACGCAAAAATCCACTATCCATTATAGTGGATGATAGACCTCGAAGAAGTAAAAGCAGATACATTGAAGTTGCTTGTGGAAGATTAAAGACCACGTTTACACGGAACTAATCTTAGCAGATAGAGCAATGTCGGTGTAAGTACAGGCCTCTTTGTCCCTAATAAAAGACCACTATGAAATAAAAGAAGATACACTGAATTTACATGACGAAGTATAAAATACCCCGCTTAGACCAAATAGTTCTTAACAGATAGAACAATGCGGTAGGAAGATCAATGCCAATATACAATCTCCATTATACTGGATGAAAGACTTTGAAGAAGTAAAAGCAAATACACTGAAGTTGCATGAGGAAGAACAAAATACCCCGGTTAGACAAAAAAGTTCTTAGCAGATAGACCAATGCCGTAGGAAGTTCAAGGCAAAAATCCAGTATCCATTATACTGGATGAAAGACCTCGAAGAAGGAAAAGAGATACATTGAAGTTGCTTGTGGAAATATAAAGCCCATGTTTACAAAGAACGAATCTTGGCATATAGAGCCATGTCGGTGGAAGTACAGTCTCTGTTGTAGCGGATTAAAACTACAATGAAATAAAAGAAGTTACACTGAAGTTGCATGAGGAAGAACAAAATACCCCAGTTAGACAAAAAAGTTCTTAGCAGATAGACCAATGCCATAGGAAGATCATCGCCAAAATCCAGTCTCCATTATACTGGATGAAAGACTTCGAAGAAAAAAAGCATACATTGAAGTTGCATTTGGAAGAATAAATGACCACGTTTAGACAGAAAAAAATCTTAACAGATAGAGCAATGTCAGTGGAAGTACAGTCTCCGTTGTACTGGATTAAAGACCACAATGAAATAAAGTAAGATACACTGAATTTGCATGAAGAAGAATAAAATACCCCCCTTAGACAAAGAAGTTCTTAGCAGAAACAACAATGCCGTAAGAAGATAAATGCAAAAACCGAATATACAATACACTGGATAAAATCATCCAAAAAGAAAAAGCAATACTGTGAAGTTGCTTGTGGAAGAATAATTGACCATGTTAAGACAGAAAAAATCTTAGCAGATGGAGCAATGTCGGTGGAAGGGGTGGCTACGTTGTACTGGATCACAGACCACTATGAAGTAAAAGCAAATACAATGAAGTTGCATGAAAAACAATAAAATACCGCTCTTAAACAAAAATTTCACAGCAGATAGAACAATGCCGTAGGAAGTTCAAAGAAAACATCCAGTATCCATTACAGTGGATGAAATACTCCAAAAAGTCAAAGCAGATACTGTGAAATTGCTTGTGGAAGAATAGAGACCACGTTTACACAGAACGACTTTGAGCAGATAGAGCAATGTCGGTGGAAGTACAGTTTCCATTGTACTGGATTAAAGACTAAATGAAAGAAAAAAAGATACACTGAAGTTGCATGAGGAAGAATAAAATACAGCGCTAAGACAAAAAGTTCTTAACCGATAGAACAATGCTGTAGGAAGTTCAACGACAAAATTCAGTCTCCATTATATTGGATGAAAGGCCTCGAAGAAGTCAAAGCAGATACATGGAAGGTGCATGTGGAAGAATAAATGACCACGTTTAGACAGAAAAAATCTGAGCAGATATTGCAATGTCGGTGGAAATAGAGTCTTGGTTGTTCTGGATGAAAGCGGACACATTGAAGTTGCATGAGGAAGAATAAAATAATCCGAGTAGACAAAAAAGTTCTTAGCAGATAGAACAATGCCATAGGAAGATGAACCCAAAAACGAGTATCAATTACAATGGATGAAATCCTCCAAAAAGTAAAAGTATATCCTGTGAGGTTGCTTGTGGAATAATAATTGACCGCGTTAAGAGAGACAAAATCTTAGGAGATAGACCAATATCAGTGGAAGTACAGTCTCCCTTGTACTGGATCAAAGACCGCGATGAAAATACTTAGCCGATAGAGCAATGTCAATGGAAGTACAGACTCCATTGTACTGGGTTAAAGATCTCGATGAAATAATGAAGATACACTGAAGTTGCATGAGGAAGAATATAATACCCCGCTTAGACAAAAAAGTTCTTAGCAGATTGAATAATGCCGTAAGAAGATCAACGGAAAAATCCAGTCTCCATTGTATTGGATGAAAGACCTCGAAGAAGTAAAAGCAGATACATGGAACTTGCTTCTGGAAGAATAAATGACCACTTTAAGACAGAAAAAAATCTTAGCAGAGAGAGCAATGTTGATGGAAGTACAGTCTTGTACTGGATTAAAGACCGTGATGAAATAAAAACAGATACACTGAAGTTGCATGAGGAAGAAAAAAATACCCCGCTTAGACAAACAAGTTCTTATGTAGAACAATGACGTAGGAAGTTCAATGCCAAAATGCAGTGTACATTATCCTGGGTGAAAGACCTCGAAGAAATAAAAGGAGATATATTGAATATGCATGTGGAAGAATAAAAGACCACGTTTACACAGAACGAATCTTGGGATTCTGTTCAGGAATCTGTTGCCTGTGCCTATGAGTTCCAGTGTCTCTCCTACATTATCATGTAGCAGTTTCACGGTTTCCGGTCTGACGTTAAGGTCTTTGATCCACTTTGAGTTAATGCTTGTGCATGGCGAAAGGCTAGGGCCAATGTTTAGTTTTCTGCATGTGGCTGCCCAGTTTTGCCAGCACCAATAATTGAATAGACTGTGTGTTCCATTGTGTATCTTTGGCTCCTTTGTCAAATACAAGATGCCTATAGTTATGTGGGTCTTCTATTCTGTTCCACTGATCTTCTGGTCTGTTTTTGTGCCAGTACCAAGCAGTTTTTGTTATTATGGCTCTATAGTAGAGTTTGAAGTCTGGTATTGTAATATCAAGAGCATTGCTCTTTTTGCCTAGAATTGTTTTGGCTATTCTAGGTCTTTTCTTGTTCCATATGAATCTTTGGATTCTATCTTCAATTTCCATAAAGAATGTCTTTGGGATTTTGATGGGGATTGCATTAAATTTGTATATCAGTTTTGGCAGTCTAGCCATTTTCAGTATGTTGATTCTCCCTAGCCATGAACATGGGATGTCTTTCCATTTCCTACTGTCCTCTTTAATTTCTTTCATTAGGCTTTTATAATTTTCATTGAATAATTCCTTTACATCTTTGGTTAAGTATATTCCTAAGTATTTTATTCTTTTGGAGGCTATTGCGAATGGGATCATTTTCTTGATTTGGCCTTCTTTTGTGTATTGTTGGTGTACATAAAGGCTACTTCCTTCTGAAGGTTGATTTTGTATCCTGCCACTTTGCTAAAGTGGTTTATTAATTCTAGAAGTTTGGGAGTGGAGTTTGTTGCGTCACTCAAGTAGAGGATCATGCCATCTGCGAATAAGGATTGTTTAATTTCTTCTTTCCCTATGTGGATCCCTTTCATGTCCTTTTCTTGCCTTATTGCTCTAGCTAACGGTTCCAGCACTATATTGAAGAAAAGTGGAGAGAGTGGGCATCCCTGTCTAGTTCCTGATATTAAGGTGAATGGTTCCAGTCTTTCACCATTTAGTATAATACTGGCTGTAGGTTTTTCATATATGGCTTTCACTATTTTGAGGAATGTACCTCTTGTTCATATTTTTTCTACTGCTTTCAATGTGAATGGATGTTGTATTTTGTCAAATGCCTACTCCGCATCCAGAGAAATTATCATATGATTCTTATCCTTAACTGTATTGATATGATGTATTACATTGATTGATTTGCGAATGTTAAACCAGCCTTGCATTTGTGGGATGAAGCCCACTTAATCATAGTGATCATAATGTATGATTTTTTAAAATTTGTTTCTGGATTCTGTTGGCTAATATTTTATTGAGAAGTTTTGCGTCTGTGTTCATTAGAGAGATAGGTCTGTATTTCTCTGAAGAGATCCCCCGGGAACAATCACAACTGATTCCCAACAAATCCAGTTCATAATGAATAGGTACTACCAGGGCCTATATTCAAAGAAACAAGAAAACCTAGTAGAAATGGATGATTACTTAAATAAATGTAGGCTACCCACACTGAACTACGATGAGGTAAACAAATTGAACAGACCAATTTCTTAAAACGAAATTGTGGAAGAAATCAGGGAAATGCCAATCAAAAAAAGCCCAGGTCCAGATGGATTCACTGTGGAATTCTACAAGACATTTAAAGATGACATAACACCTATACTCTTGAAACTCTTCCGAGAAATAGAAAAAGAAGCAGCAATACCAAACTCATTTCATGAAGATAATATTACTCTCATCCCCAAACCAGGGAAAGACCCAACAAAAAAAACCTACAGACCTCAGTTGATGAGTGGATCAACAAGTTGTGGTATTTGTACACATTGGAATTCTATGCTGCTGTCAGAAAGAATGACATCGCCCCATTTGTTAGGAAATGGAAAAACTTAGAAAAAATCATATTAAGTGAAGTAAGCTAGACTCAAGGGAACTTAGACTCAATGGTTTCCCTCATTCATCATAATCAGTAGAAACCTTGGGCTCTACTAG
This sequence comes from Megascapheus bottae, assembly GCF_031878675.1. Classification (NCBI taxonomy): domain Eukaryota; kingdom Metazoa; phylum Chordata; class Mammalia; order Rodentia; family Geomyidae; genus Megascapheus; species Megascapheus bottae. The sequence goes on along the minus strand of NC_143511.1, from coordinate 8,037,330 downwards.
CAGAGATCTGCAATAGAGCAAAATCTTGATACATAAGGCCATATAATGTGAAGCTAATTGAAAGGACTTCCTGGATATTGAAACAAAAGGCATATAATGAATGATTGTTGTCCTTAATGTACTATGTTGTCTCTCATCTCCTTTGCTGTCCCTTGGTTATCTCATATTGTTATAGTATCTCACTTTGTCATCTGATATATTGAATTTATTTGTATTTGGATATTTGAAATTTGATAGGGAAGGCGGGAAAACCAAGACAGGTGGGGGGTGTGGGAGGGAGGGAAATGGGTACCAAGACATGTGAAAGGGTATCAATGTATGTGAATTAATGCACCTTCTATCTGGCAAATATCATGTAACCCTTTTACTAATTACAATAAAAAAGTTAAAAAAAAACAAAATAGCCTCAAAGAAAATAAAGTACCTAGGAATTAGCTTTAACTAAGAATGTAAAGGACCTTTTTGATGTAAACTTTAAAACCCTAAAAAAAAGGAAATTAAAGCAAAATTGAGGAAATGGAAAAACCTCCCATTCTCCTGGATTGCAAGAATCAACATCGTGAAAATGACAATCTTGCCAAGGGCTATCTACAAATTCAATGCAATCCCCATCGATATCCAAATGTCATTCTTCAAAGAACTAGAAGAAACAATCCAAAATTTCATATGGAATAATAAAAGACCCCGTATAGCAAAAACACATCTTAGCAGAAAGAACAGCGCTGGAGGAATATCAATCCCAAACTTTAGACTCTATTTCAGAGCTATAATTATCAAAACACCTTGGTACTGGCACAAGAACAAGCCTAAGTCCAATGAAATAGAACTGAGGACCCAGATATTAAACCATAGACCAATTGCCACCTAATCTTTGACAAGGGAGCAAAAAAATAGAATGGAAGAAACACAGCCTCTTTAACAAGTTGTGCTGACAGAACTGGTTAAGCACCTGCAGAAACTAAAGTTGGATCCTTCTTTGTCACCCTGCACTAGAATTAACTCCAAATGGATCAAAACCTGGAGGTAAAGCTGACACACTGAAAACTTTACAAGAAGGAATAGGAGATACACTAGGCCTCCTTGGCACAGGTCGAAACTTTCTTAATAAGGACCAAGAATCACAACAAATCAGAGAAAGGCTGGATAAGTGGGACTGCATTAAACTGCAGAGATTTTGTAGGGCAAAGGACATAGCTAGTAAACTAGTTAGGAAGCCTACGGAGTGGGAGAAGATCTTCACCAACCAAACAACGGACAAAGGCCTCATATCTAAAATATATCAACAGCTCAAATGATTGAATCACTCCAAAACTAACCTCCAAAGTAACAACCATCCCATTAAATAATGGGCCAAAGACTTAAAGAGAGTCTTCTCTGAAGAAGAAACAAAAATGGCCTATAGACACATGAAGAAATGCTCAACATCTCTGGTCACAAAAGAAATGCAAATTAAAACAACACTAAGATTCTACCTCACTCCAGTTAGAATCGCCAGGATAAGGAAAAGTAATAACAACAGATGCTGGAGGAGATGTGGCCAGGAGGGATCACTACTACACTGTTGGTGGGAGGGCAAACTCGTTCAAACCCTATGGATAGCAGTATGGCAGTGCCTCAAAAGGCTAAACACAGAGCTTCCCTGTGACCCAGCAATTCCACTACTTGGCAATTACCCAAGCATCCAGAAACTAGGGCATAGTAAATCCACTAGCACAACAATGTTCATTGGAGCATTATTCACCCTAGCAAATGTATGGAACCAACCTAGGTGTCCCTCAGTTGATGAATGGATCAACAAGATGTGGTATTTGTACACAATGGAATTCCATGCTGGTGTCAGAAAAAATGACATCGCCCCATTTGTTAGGAAATGGAAAGACTTAGTAAACTCATATTAAATGAAGTAAGCCAGACTCAAAGGAACTTAGGCTCAATGGTTTCCCACATTCATCATAGTCAGTAGAAACGTTGGGCTCTACTAGCAGAGATTTGCAATAGAGCAAAACCTTGTTACATAAGGCCATATAGTATGAAGCTAATTGAATGGACCTCTAAGATACTGAATCAAAAGCCATATAATGAATGATTGTTGTCCTTAATATGCTTTGTTATCTCTCATCTGTTTTGCTGTCCCTTGCTTATCTCATAATTTGACAGTATCTCACCTTGTTATCTGATATATTGGATATATTTGAATTTGGTTACTTGAAATTGGATAGGAAAGGGGGGAAAACCAAGGTGCGGGTGGGGAGAGGGTATTGGGTACCAAGACATGTAAAAGGGCACCAATGTATGTGAATTAATGCACCTTCAATCTGGCAAATATCATGTAACCCTTTTATTAATTACAAAAAAATATTTAAAAATTTCATAATTAAAAAGGAACTTTTTGTCTAAGCGAGGTATTTTATTGTTCCTCATGCAATTTCAGTGTACCTTCTTTTATATCATCGTGGTCTTTGATACAGTACAGTAGAGACTCTACTTCCACCGACATTGCTCTACCTGCTAAGATTTGTTCTGTCTTAACGCGGTCAATTATTCTTCCAGAAACCACTTCAATGTATCTGCTTTTACTTCTTGGAGGAATTCATGCAGTGTAATGAAGAGTGGATTTTGCCATTGAACTTCCTACGGCAATCTATCTGGTAAGAACTTTTTTGTCTAAGTGGGGTATTTTATTCTTCCTCATGCCACTTCACTTTTTCTGCTTTTATTTCACCGTGGTCTTTGATCCAGTACAACGGAGACCCTTCTTCCAACGACATTGCTCCATCTGCTAAGATTCGTTCTGTCTTAACAATGTCAATTATTCTTTCACAACCATCTTCACAGTATCTGCTTTTACTTTTTGAAGTATTTCATCCAGTGTAATGTATACTGAATTTTTGCGTTTATCTTCCTATGGCATTATTCTATCTGCTAAGAATTTTTTGTCTGAGCAGGTTATGTTATTCTTCCTCATGCAACTTCAGTGTATCTTCCTTATTTCATCATGGTCTTTAATCAAATACAAAGGAGACTGTACTTCCACAGAGATTGCACTACCTGCTAAGATTTGTTCTGTCATTTATTCTTGCACAAGCAACTTCAATGTATCTGCTTTTACTTCTTTTTGGTCTTTCATCCATTATAATGGAGACTGGATTTTGGCGTTGAACTTCCTACTGAATTGTTCTAAGAACTTGTTTGACTAAAGCGGTATTTTACTCTTCCTCATGCAACTTCAGTCTATTCTGTTTTATTTCAAAATAGTCTTTAATCCAGTACAAAGGAGACTGTACTTCCTAAGATTTTTTTCTGTCTAAAGGTGGTCATTTATTCTTCCACATGCAAGTTCTGTGTATCTGCTTGTACTTCTCCAAAGTCTTTCATCCAGTATAATGGATACTGGATTTTTGCATTGATCTCCCTACCTAATTGCTCTATCTGCTAAGAACTTCTTTGTCTAAGTGGGATATTTTATTCTTCCTCATGCAGATTCAGTGTATCTTCTTTTATTCCATAGTGGGGTTTAATCCAGTTCAAAGGATACTGTTCTTCCACCGACATTGCTCTATCTGCTAAAAATTTTTTTTCTGTCTACAGGTGGTCATTTATTCTTCCACAAGCAACTTCAATGTATCTGCTTTTAATTCTTCAAGGTTTTTCATCTAGTACAATGGAGACTGGATTTTGGCGTTGAACTTCCTATGACATTGTTCATCGGCTAAGAACTTTTTTGTTTAAGCGGGGAATTTTATTCTTCCTCATGCAACTTCAGTGTATCTTCTTTTATTTCATCCTGGTCTTTGATCCTGTACAATGGAGACTGTACTTCCTCCAACATTGCTCTATCTGCTAAGATTTTTTTCTGTGTTAACGTGGTCATTTATTCTTCCACAAGCAACTTCAATGTATCCGCTTTTACTTCTTCGAGGTCTTTCATCCAATACAATGGAGACTGGATTTTGGCGTTGACCTTCCTACAGCATTGTTCGATCGGCTAAGAACTTTTTTGTCTAAGCGGGGTATTTTATTCTTCTTTTTTTTTAAATATTTTTATTGTAATTAATAAAAGGGTTACATGATATTTGCCAGATAGAAGGTGCATTAATTCACATACATTGATACCCTTTCAACTGTCTTGGTACCCATTACCCTCTGCCCCAGCCCCCCTCCCGTCTTGGTTTTCCCCCCTTCCCTATCAAATTTCAAATAACCAAATACAAATAAATTCAATATACCAGATAAAAAGTGAGATACTGTAACAATATGAGATACCCAAGGGATAGCAAAGGAGATGAGAGATAACATAGTACAGAAAGGAAAACAATCATTCGTTATATGGCTTTTTTTCAATATCATGGAGGTCCTTTCAATTAGCGTCATACTATATGGCCTTATGTATCAAGATTTTGCTCTATTGCAGATCTCTGCTAGTGGAGCCCAAGGTTTCTACTGATTATGACAAATGAGGCAAATCATTGGACCTAAGTTCCTTTGAATCTGGCTTACTTCACTTAATATGATTTTTTCTAAGTCTTTCCAAAGAAAGACACTGTACTTCCACCGACATTGCTCTATCTGCTAAGATTTTTTTCTGTCTAAAGGTGGTCAATATTTCTTCCTCATGCAACTTCAATGTATCTGCTTTTACTTCTTGGAAGTGTTTCATCCAGTATAATGGGCACTGGATTTTGGCGTTGAACTTCCTATGGCATTGTTCTATCTGATAAAAACTTTTCTTGTTTAAGCGGGGCATTTTATTCATCCTCATGCAACTTCAGTGTATGTGCTTTTATTTCATCGTGTCTTTGATTCAGTACAACGGAGACTATACTTCCACCGAAATTGCTCTATCTTCTAAGATAAGTTCTGTGTAAACGTAGTCTTTCTTCTTCCACATGCAGCTTCAATATATCTGCTTTTGCTTCTTGGAGGATTTCATGCATTGTAATGGAGACTGGATTTTGGCGTTGATCTTCCCACAGCATTCTATCTGGTAACAACTTTTTTTTTCTAAGCGGGGTATTTTGTTCTTCCTCATACCACTTCAGGTAATCTGCTTTTATTGCATCGTGTTCTTTGATCTAGTGAAACGGAGACTCTACCTCCACCGACATTGCTCTATCTGCTGAGATTTGTTCTGTCTTAACGTGGTCATTTATTCTTCCACAAGCAACTTCAATGTATCTCCTTTCACTTCTTCGAGTTATTTCATCCAGTATAATGGGGGCTGGTGAATTATTCTTCCACAAGCAACTTCACAGTATCTGCTTTTACTTTTTGGAGGATTTCATACAGTGTAATGGATTGATCTTCCTAGGGCATTGTTCTATCTGCTAAGATATTTATTGTCTAAGCGGGGTGTTTAATTCTTCCTTATGCTTCAGTGTATCCTTTTTATTTCATTGTGGTCTTTAATCCAGTAAAACGGAGATTGTACTTCCACAGACATTGCTCTATCTGCTAAGATTCTTTTTGTGTAAAGGAGGTCTTTATTCTACCATATGCAGCTTCAATGTATCTGCTTTTACTTCTTCAAGGTCTTTTATCAAGTATCATGGAGAGTGGATTTTTGGCGTTGAACTTCCTACGACATCGTTCTATCTGCTAAGAACTTTTTTGTTTAAGTGGGGTATTTTATTCTTCCTCATGCAACTCTAGTTTATCCACTTTTATTTCATCGTGGTCTTTGATCCAGTACAATGGAGATTGTAATTCCACCGACATTGCTCTATCTGCTAGGATAAGTTTGTGTAAATGTAGTCTTTCTGCTTCCACATGCGGCTTCAATATGTCTGCTTTTATTTCTTGGAGGATTTCATGCAGTGTAATGGAGACTGGATTTTGACGTTGAACTTCGTACGGCACTCTATCTGGTAAGAACTTTTTTGTCTAAGCGGTTCATTTTATTCTTCCTCATGCCACATCAATTTATCTGCATTTAGTTCATCGTGGTCTTTGATCCAGTACAACGGAGACAGTACTTCCACCAACATTGCTCTATCTGCTAAGATTTGTTCTGCCTTAACGCGGTCAATTATTCTTCCACAAGCAACTTCACAGTATCTGCTTTTACGTTTTGGAGGATTTCATCCAGTGTAATGGATACTAGATTTTTGCGTTGATCTTCCTATGGCATTGTTCTATCCGTGCAGAAGTTTTTTGTGTAAGCGGGGTATTTTATTTTTTCTCATGCAAATTCACTGTATCTGCTTTTATTTCATCGTGGTCTTTGACCCATTACAACAGAGAATCTACTTCCACCGACATTGCTCTATATGACATTAGACATTGCTCTGTCTAAACATGGTCATTTATTCTTCCACAAGCAATTTCAATGTATCTGCTTATACTTCTGGAGGACTTTCATCCACTATACTGGAGACTGGATTTTGGCGTTGACATTCCTACGACATTGTTCTATCTGCTAAGAACTTTTTTGTCTAAGTGGGGTATTTTATTCTTCCTAATGCAATTTTAGTGTATCTACTTTTATTTCATCGTGGTCTTTGACCCAGTACAATGGAGTCTGTACTTCCACCGACATTGTTTTATCTGCTAAAATTTGTTCTGCCTTATCAGGGTCCATTATTCTTCCACAAGCACTTCACAGTTTCTGCTTATACTTTTTGGAGGATTTCATCCAGTGTAATGGATACTGGATTTTTGCGTTCATCTTCCTTCGGCATTGTTCAGTCTTCTAACACTCTACTTTCACCGACATTGCTCTAGCTCCTAAGATTTTTTTCTGTCTAACAGTGGTCATTTATTTTTCCACATGCAACTTCAATGTATCTGCTTTTACTTCTTTTTGGTCTTTCATCCAGTATAATGGAGACTGGATTTTGGCGTTGATCTTCCTAGGGCATTGTTCTATCCGCTAAGACCATTTTTGTCTAAGCTGGGTATTTTATTCTTCCTCATGCAACTTCAGTGTATCCTCTTTTATTTCATCATTTCTTTGATCCAGTACTACTGATACTGTACTTACACCGACATTGCTCTATCTGCTAAGATTCGTTCTCTGTAAACGTAGTCTTTATTCATCCATATGCAATTTCAATATATCTGCTTTTACTTCTTGCAGGATTTCATGCAGTGTAATGGAGACTGGATTATGGCATTGAACTTCCTACGGCATTTTATCTGGTAGGAACATTTTTTGTCTTTGCGGTTTTTTTCTTTCTCATACCACCTCAGTTTATCTGCTTTTATTTCATCGTGGTATTTGATACAGTACAACGGAAGGTGAAATTGCACTACCGATATTCTATCTGCTAAGATTTCATCTGTCTTAATGCGGTCTGTTATTCTTCCACAAGCAACTTCACAGTATTTGCTTTTACTTTTTGGAGGATTTAATCCAGTGTAATGAATACTGGATTTTTGCATTAATCTTCCTACAGCATTGTTCTATCTGCTAAGAACTTCCTTCTCTAAGCAGGGTTTTTTATTCTTCCTCATGCAACTTCAGTGAATCTTCTTTTATTTCTTTGTGGTCTTTAATGCAGTACAATGGAAACTGTACTTCCACCCACTTTGCTCTATCTGCTAAGATTTTTTCTGTCTAAACGTTGTCATTTGTTCTTCCACATGCAACTTCAATGTATCTGCTTTTACTTCTTTGAGGTCTTTCATCCAGTAAAATTGAGAATGGATTTTTGCGTTGATTTTTCTACGCAATTGTTCTATCTGCTAAGAACTCTTTGTCTAAGCAGGGTATTTTATTCTTCCTCATGCAATTTCAATATATCTGATTTTATTTCATCGTGTTCTTTTATCCAGGACAGCGGAGACACAACATCCACCGACATTGCTTTGTCTCCCAAGATTTGTTCTGTCTTAACTCCATCTTTTATTCTTCCACATGCAACTTCAGTATATATGCTTTTACTTCTTCCAGGTCTTTCATCCAGTATAATGTAGAGAGGATTTTCGCGTTGATCTTCCTACTTCATTCTTCTATCTGCTAAGAACTTTTTTGTCTAATCGGGGTACTTCATTCTTTCTCATGCAACTTCAGTGTATCTGCATTTATTTCATCGTGGTCTTTGATCCAGTATAACAGAGACGCTACTTCCACCGACATTGCTCTATCTGCTAGGATTTTTTTCTGTCTAAACGTGGTCATTTATTATTCCAGAAGCAACTTCAATGTATCTGCTTTTACTTCTTCGATGTCCTTCACCCAGTATAATGAAGACTCGATTTTGGCGTTGATCTTCCTATGGCATTGTTCTATCTCCTAAGAACTTTTTTGTCTAAGCGCGGTATTTTATTCTTCCTCCTGAAACTTCAGTGTATCTGCTTTTATTTCATTGTGGTCTTTGATCCACTACAATGGAGAATGTACTTGCACTATCTTCTAAGATAAGTTCTGTGTAATCATAGTCTTTCTTTTTCCACATGCAGCTTCAGTATATCTGCTTTTACTTCTTGGAGGTTTTCATGCAGTGTAATGGAGACTGGATTTTGGCGATGAACTTCCTATGGCATTGTATCTCGTACGAACTTTATTTGTCTAAGCGGGGTATTTTATTCTTCCTCATGCCACTTCAGTTTATATGCTTTTATTGCATCATAGTCTTTGATCCAGTACAACGGAAATTCTACTTCCCCTGACATTGCTCTATCTGCTAAGATTTGTTCTGTCTTAATGCTGTCATTTATAATTTCACAAGCAACTTCACATTGTCTGCTTTTACTTTTTGGAGGATTTCATCCAGTGCGATGGATACTGGATTTTGCTTTGATCTTCCTATGGCATTGTTCTACCTGCTAAGAGCTTTTTTGTCTAAGTGGGATATTTTATTCTTGATGTAACTTCAGTGTATCTTCTTTTATTTCTTCTTAGTCTTTAACCCAGTAAAACAGAGACTGTACTTCCACCGACATTGCTTTATCTGCGAAGATTTTTTTCTGTCTAAAAGTGGTCACTAATTCTTCCACATGCAACTTCAATTTATCTGCTGTTACTACTTCGAAGTTTTTCATCCAGCATAATGGAGACTGCATTTTGGCTTGAACTTCCTATGGCATTGACTATCTGCTAAGACGTTTTTTGCGTAGGCGGTGTCTTTTATTCTTCCTCATGGAACTTCAGTATATCTGCTTTTATTTCATGGTGGTCTTTGATCCAGTACAACTGAGACTGTACTTACACCGACATTACTCCATCTGCTAAGATTCATTCTGTGTTAACGTATTCTTTATTCTTCCACGTGCAACTTCAGTGTATGTGTTTTTACTTCTTTGACGTCTTTTTACAATTTTAAAGTAGACTGGATTTTGGCGTTGAACTTCCTAAAGCATTGTTCTATCAATATATCTGCTTTGACTTCTTGGAGGATTTCATGCAGTGTAATGCAGACTACATTTTTGCATTGAATTTCCTACGGCATTCTATGTGGTAAGAACTTTTCTTGTCAAAGCGGGGTATTTTATTCTTCCTCATGCCACTTCAGTTTATCTGCTTTTATTTAATCGTGGTCTTTGTTGCAGTACAACGGAGACTCTACTTCCACCGACACTGCTTTATACACTGTCTGCTAAGAACTATTTTATCTAAGCGGGGTATTTTATTTTTATTTCATCATGGTCTTTGATCCAGTACAAAAGAGACTGTACTTCCTCCTACATTGCTCTATCTGCTAAGATTTCTTCTGTCTTAACGCAGTGAATTATTCTTCCACAAGCAACTTCATAGTATTTGCTTTTACTTTTTGGAGGGTTTCATCCAGTGTAATGGATACTCGATTTTTGCGTTCATCTTCCTACGGAATTGTTCTATTTAAGAATTTTTTTTTGTCTAAGCGGGGTACTTTGTTCTTCCTCATGCAACTTCAGTGTAACTGCTTTTATTTCATCGTGTTCTTTGATCCAGTACAATGGAGTCTGTACTTGCACAGACATTGCTCTACCTGGTAAGATTCGTTCTGTGTAAACGTGCTCTTTTATTCTTCCACATGCATATTCAACATATCTCCTTTTATTTCTTCCAGTCTTTAATCCGGTATAATGGAGACAGCATTTTGGCGTTGAACTTCCTACGGCATTGTTCTATCTAAGAACTGTTTGTCGAAGCGGGGTATTTTTTTCTTCCTCATGCAACTTCAGAGTATCAGCTTTTATTTCATCGTCGTCTTTAATCCAGTACAATGGAGACATTACTTCCATCGATATTGCTCTCTGCTAATATTTTTTCGGTCTTAACGGGATCAATTATTCTTCCACATGCAACTTCAATGTATCTACTTTTACTTGTTCGAGGTCTTTCATTCAGTATAAGGGATACCGGATTTTGGCTTAGATATTCCTACGGCATTATTCAATCTGCTAAGAAATTTTGTCTAAGCGGGGTATTATGTTCTTTCTCATGCAACTTCAGTGTATCCTCATTATTTCATCGGGATCTTTAATCCAGTACAAGGGAGACTGTACTTCCACCGATATTGGTCTATCCCCTAAGTTTTTTTCTCTCTTAACGCGGTAAATTATTATTCCACAAGCAACCTCACAGGATATACTTTTACTTTTTGGAGGATTTCATCCAGTATAATTGATACTGTTTTTGTGTTCATCTTCCTATGGCATTGTTCTATCTGCTAAGAACTTTTTTGTCTACTCGGATTATTTTATTCTTCCTCATGTAACTTCAATGTATCCACTTTTATTTCATCGTGGTCTTTGATCCAGTACAACCGAGACTCTACTTCCACCGACATTGCTATATCTGCTCAGATTTTTTCTGTCTAAATGTGGTCATTTATTCTTTCACATGCAACTTCAATGTATCTGCTTTTACTTCTTCGAGGCCTTTCATCCAGTATAATGGAGACTGAATTTTGGCGTTGAACTTCCTACGGCATTGTTCTATCCGTTAAGAACTTTTTGTCTTAGCGGTGTATTTTACTCTTCCTCGTGCAACTTCAGTTTATCTTTTTTTGTTTCATTTAGTCTTTAATCCAGTACAACGGAGACTGTACTTCCAATGATATTGCTCTATCTCCTAAGAGTTATTCTGTGCAAACGTGGTCTCTATTTTTCCACAAGCAATTTTACAGTGTCTGCTTTTACTTTTGGAGAATTTCATCTAGGGTAATGGAGACTGCATTTTGGCATTGAACTTCCTACGGCATTGTTCTATCTGCGAACTTTTTTGTCTAAGCAGGGCATTTTATTCTTCCTCATGCAACTTCAGTGAATCTGCTTTTATTTCATGGTGGGCTTAAATCCAGTACAACCGAGACTCTACTTCCACTGACTTTGCTCTATCTGCTCAGATTTATTCTGTCTAAACGTGGTCATTTATTTTTCCACATGCAACTTCAATATATCTGCTTTTACTTCTTCGAGGTCTTTCATCCAGTATAATGGATACTGGAGTTTTGCATTGATCTTCCTATGGCATTATTCAATCTGCTAAGAACTTTTTTTCTAAGTGGGTTACAAAGGAGATTGTACTTTCACCGACATTGCTCTATCTGCTAAGATGGGATCTGTGTAAACATGGTCATTATTCTTCAAAAGCAACTTCAGTATTTCTGCTTTACCTCTTGGAGGATTTCATCCATTGTAATAGATATAGATTTTGGCGTTGAACATCCTACGTAATGTTCTATCTGCTAAGAACTTTTTTCTAAGTGGGGTATTTTATTTTCCTCATGCAACATCTTTGTATCAATTTTATTTCATCGTGGTCTTTCTAACTGGGATACAAAGGAGATTGTACTCCCACCTACATTGCTCTTTCTGCTAAGATTTCTTCTATGTAACGCGGTAAATTATTCTTCCACAAGCACTTCACATTATCTGCTTTTTCTTTTTGGAGGGTCTCTTCCAGTATAATGGATACTGGATTTTTGCGTTCATCTTCCTACGGCATTGTTGTATCTGCTAAGAACTTTTTTGTCTAAGCGGGGTATTTATTCTTCCCCATGCGACTTCAGTTTACCTGCTTTTATTTCACTTTGGCCTTGATCCAGTACAACCGAGACTGTACTTCCACCGACATTGCTCTATCTGCTAAGATTCGTTCTGTATAAATGAGGTCTTTTATTCTTCTACAAGCAACTTCAGTTTAATTCCTTTTACTTCTTTGAGTTCTTTCGTCCAGTATAATGAAGACTGGATTTTTGCATTGATCTTCCTACTGCATTGTTCTGTGTGAGAACTTTTTCATATCTAACCGAAGTATTTTATTCTTCCTTTTCCAACTTCAGTGTATCTGCTTTTATTTCATCGCAGTCTTTTATCCAGTACAATGGAGACTGTACTTCCACAGACATTGCTAAGTTTTGTTCCGCCAAAAGGTGTGAATTTATTCCTCCACAAGCAAATTCAAAGTAACTGCTTTTACTTCTTGGAGGATTTTATCCAGGATAATGGATACTGGATTTTTGTGTTGAACATCTTATGGCATTGTTCTCTATCCTAAGAACTTTTTTGTCAAAGTGTGGTATTCTATCAGCTAATAACTATTTTGTCTAAGTGGGGTATTGTATTCTTCCTCATGCAAGTTCAGTGTACTGCTTTTATTTCATCATATTCTTTCCTCCAGTACAAAAGAGACTATACTTTCACCGACATTGTTCTATCTGCTAAGATTCGTTCTGTGTAAAGGTGGTCTTTATTCTTCCACAAGCAACTTCAATGTATCTGCTTTTACTTCTTCTCGGTCTTTCACATAGTATAATGGAGACTGAATTTTGGCATTGAACTTCCTACGGCATTGTTCTATCTGGTAAGAACTTTTTTGTCTAAGTGGGGTATTTTATTCCTCCTCATACAACTTCAGTTTATCTTCTTTTATTTCATCGTCTTATGTAATCAAGTACAATGGAGACTGTACTTCCACGAACATTGCTCTATCTGCTAAGATTTGTTCTATCCAAACATGGTCGTTTATTCTTTCTCATGAAACTTCAATGTATCTGCTTTTACACCTTTGAGGTCTTTCTTCCAGTATAATGGAGACTGGTTTTCGGCGTTGAGCTTCCTACTGCGTTGTTCTATCTGCTAAGAACTATTTTGTCTAAGCGGGGTATTTTATTCTTCCTCATTCAACTTCAGTGTATCTTCATTTATTTCATTGTAGTCTTTAATCCAGTACAACAGAGAGTCTACTTTCACCGACATGGCTCTATGTGTTAAAACTTTTTCTGTCTAAACGTGGTCCTTTGTTCTTCCACATGTAGTTTCAACGTATCAGCTTTTAATTCATCGAGGTCTTTCATCCCGTATAATGGAGACTGGATTTTGACACTGAGTTTCCTACGGCATTGATCTATGTGCTAAGATCTTTTTTCTTTAAGCCGAGTATTTTATTCTTCCCATGCAACTTCAGTGTATCTGCTTTTATTTCATCCTGGTCTTTGATGAAGTACAACGGAGACTGTACCTCCACCGACATTGCTCTATCGGCTAAGATTTGTTCTGTGAAACGTCGTCATTTATTCTTCCACAAGCAACTTCAATGTATATGACAACTTCCTCGAGGTCTTTCATCCACTATAATCGAGACACTACTTCCACCGACATTGCTCTATATGCTAAGATATGGTGTGTGTAAACATGGTAATTATTCTTCGAAAGCAACTTCAATGTTTCTTCTTTACCTCTTGGAGGATTTCATCCATTGCAATAGATATAGATTTTGGCGTTGAACATCCTTCGGAATTGTTCTGTCTGCTAAGAACTTTTTTTCTAAATGGGGTATTTCATTTTCCTCATGCAAATTCTTTGTATCAATTTTATTTCATCGTGGTCCTTATTCCAGTACATCGGAGACTGTACTTCCACCGACATTGTTCTCTCTGCTAAGAATAGTTAAGTGTAAATGAGGTCTTTTATTCTTCCACATGAAACTTTATTGTATCTGCTTTTACTTCTTTGAGGTCTTCCATCCGGTATAATGGAGACTGGATTTTGGCATTGAACTACCTACAGCATTGTCTATTTGCTAAGAACTTTTTGGTCTAAGCGAGGTATTTTATTCTTCCTCATGCAACTTCAGTGTATCTGTTTTTATTTCATCATGGTCTTTGATCAATTGCAATGGAGTCTGTACTTCCACCGACATTGCTCTATCTGCTAAGAATAGTTAAGTGTAAATGAGGTCTTTTATTCTTCCACATGGAACTTCAGTGTATCTGCTTTTACTTTTGAGGTCTTTCATCTAGTATAATAGAGAGTGTATTTTTGAGTTAAACTTCCCAAGACATTGTTCTACCTGTGGAAAAGTGGTTTTCTTCTTCCACTTGCAACTTCGGTGTATCTGCTTTTATTTCTTCATGGTCTTTGATCCAGTACAACAGAGACTGAAATTCCACCGACATTGCTCTATCTGCTACAATTTGTTCTGTCTAAACGTGTCAATTATGCTTCCACAAGCAACTTCAATGTGTTTGCTTTTACAGCTTCAAGGTCTAGCATGCAGTATAATGGAGACTGCATTTTGTCGTAGAACTTCCTATGGCAATTTTCTATCTGTTAAAAACTTTTGTCTAAGGGGGGGTGTTTTATTTTCTTCATGCAACTTCAGTGTATCTGCTTTTATTTCATCATGGTCTTTAATCCACTACTATGCAGACCATACTTCCACCGACATTACACTATCTGCTAAGATTTGTTCTGTCTAAACGTGGTCATTTATTCTTCCACAAGCAACTTCAATGTATGTGCTTTAACTTCTTGGAGGATTTCATGCAGTGTAATGGGTACTGGATTTTTGCATTGAACGTCCTTCGACATTGTTCTATCTGCTAAAACCTTTTGTCTAAGTGGGGTATTTATTCTTCCTCATGCCAATTCAGTTTACCTGTTTTACTTCACTTTGGTCTTTTATCCAGTACAAAGGAGACTGTACTTACACCGACAATGCTCTATCTGCTAAGAATTTAAGTATAAATGAGGTCTTTCATTCTTCCACATGCAACTTCAATGTATCTGCTTTTACTCCTTCGAGCTCATTCATCCAGCATAATGGAGACTGGATTTTTGCGTTGAACTTCCTATGGCATTGTTCTATCTTGTAAGAACCCTTTTGCCTAAGCGCGGTATTGTATTCTTCCTCATGCCACTTCAGTGTATCTGCTTTTATTTCATCATAGTATTTGATCCAGTACAATGGACACTGACTTCCACCAACATTGTTCAATCTGCTAATATTGGTCCTTTCTAAACTTGGTCATTTATTCTTCTACAAGCAACGTCTATGTATCTGCTTTTACTTCTTGGAGGATTTCATCCAGTGTAATGGATGCTGGATTTTGGCTTTGAACTTCCTACGGCATTGTTCTATCTGCTAAGGTCTTTTTGTCTACTCAGGGTATTATATCCTTCCTCAAGGAACTTCCGTGTATCTGCTTTTATTTCATCGTTGTCTTTGATCCCGTAATATGGATACTCTACTTCCACCAACATTGTTCTATCTGCTAAGATTTGTTCAATCAAAACGTGGTCATTTATTCTTCCACGAGCAACTTTAAGGTATCTGCTTTTTCTTCTTGTAGTATTTCATCCAGTGTAATGGATTCTGCATTTTTGCGTTGAACTTCCTACAGCACTGTTCTATCTGCTAAGAACATTTTTGTCTAAGCGGGGTATTTATTCTTCCTCATGCCACTTCAGTATATGTGCTTTTATTTACTTTCATCTTTGATCCAATTCAAAGGAGACAGTACTTATACCGACATCGCTCTATACGCTAAGAATTGTAAAGGGTAAATAATGTCCTTTGTTCTTTCACATGCAACTTCAATATATCTGCTTTTACATCTTCGAAGTGTTCTGAACAGTAAAATGGAGACTGGACTTTTGCGTTGAACTCATATGGCAGTGTTCTATCTGCAAAGAACTCTTTTGTCTAAGTGGGGTATTTTATTCTTCCTCATGGAACTTCTGTGTATCTACTTTTATTTCATCGTAGTCTTTGATCCAATAGAAAAGACACTGTACTTCCACCAACACTGCTGTATGTGCTAAGATTTGTTCTGTCTAAACGTGGTCATTTATTCTTCCACAAGCAACTTCAGTATATCTGCTTTTAATTCTTTTAGGACTTCATCCAGTGTAATGGATTCTGCAGTTTGGCATTGAACTTTCTTCGGCATTGTTCTATCTGCTAAGAACGTCTTTGTCTAAGCGGGATATATTAGCCTTCCTCATCCAACTTCAGTGTATCTGCTTTTATTTCATCATAGTTTTCATCCAATACTACAGAAATTGAACTTCCACCAACATTGTTCTATCTACTAAGATTTGTCCTAAACTTGGTCATTGATTCTGCCACATGCAACTTCTATGCATCTGCCTTTACTTCTTTGAGGTCTTACATCCAGTATAATGGAGACTGTATTGTGTCCTTGACCTTCCTACTGCATTCTTTTATCTGCTAAGAACTTTTTTGTCTAAGTGGGTATATTATTCTTCCTCATGCAAATTCTTTGTACAGTCTCCATTGTACTGGAACAAAGATCATGATGAAAGAAAAGCAGATACACTGAAGTTGCATGAGGAAGTATAAAATAGCCCTCTTAGATAAAAAGTTCTCAGCAGATAGAACAATGCCATAGGTAGTTCAATGCCAAAATCCAGTCTGAATTATACTGGATGAAAGACCACGAAAAGTAAAAGCAGATACATTGAACTTGCATGTGGAATAAGAAATGACCATGTTTAGACAGAAAAAATCGTAGCAGATAGAGCAATGTCGGTGGAAGAAGTGTCCCTTGTACTGGATTAAGGACCACGATGAAATAAAAGCAGATACACTGAAGTTGCATGAGGAAAAATAAACAACGCCTCTTAGACAAAAAAGTTCCTAGCAGATTGAACAATGATGTAGGAAGTTAAATGCCAAAATCCAGTCACCATTATACTCTTTGAAAGACCTCTAAGAAGTAAAAGCAGATATATTGAACTTGCTTGTGGCAGAATAAAGACCAGTTTACAAGAACGAATCTTAGCAGAGAGAACAATGTCATTGGAAGTACAGTCTCCTTTGTAATGGATCAAAGAACACGATGAAATAAAAACAGATACACTGAACTTGCATGCTGAAAAATAAAATAACCAGCTTTGACAAAAAGTTCTTAGATAAAACAATGCCCCAGAAAGGTCAATGACAAAATCCAGTGTCAATTATACTGCAAAAAAGTCTTCGAAGATGTAAAAGCAGAAACATTGAAGTAGCATTTGGAAGAATAAATGACCACTTTTAGACAGAAAACATCTTAGCAGGGAGAGCCATGTCGGTGGAAGTACATTCTCCGTTGCACTGAATTAAAGACCACGATAAAATAAAAGAAGATACACTGAAGTTGCAAGAGGAAGAATAAAATACCCGCTTAGACAAAAAAGTTCTTAGAAAAAGGTGGTAGGAAGTTCAACACCGATATCCACTCTCCGTTACATCTGATGAAATACCTCGAAAAAGTGAAAGCAGATACTTTTTAAGTTGCTTGTGGAAGAATAAAGACCACGTTTACACAGAAAGAATCTTAGCAGATACATCAATGTCGGTGGAAGTACAGTCTGAGTTGTACTGGATTAAAGACCACTATGAAATAAAAGTCAATACACTGAGGTTGGATAAAGAAGAATAAAATACCCTGCTTAGACAAAAAAGTGCTTATCAGATATAACAATGCCGTAGGAAGATCAAGGCATAATTCCAGTATGCATTACACTGGATGAAATGCTCCATAAAAGAAAAAGCAGATAAGGTGAAGTTGCTTGCGGAAGAATAATTCACCGTGTTAAGACAGAACATATCTTAGCAGATAGAGCAATGTAGATGGAAGTAGGGTCTCCATTGTACTGGACTAATCCATGATGAAATAAAAGCAGATACACTGAAGTTGCATGAGGAAGAATGAAACAACCCGCTTAGACAAAAAAAGTTCTTAGATTGAACAATGCCATAGGAAGTTCAACTCAAACATCCAGTCTCCATTATACTGAATGAAGTACCTCGAAGAAGTAAAAGCAATTATATTGAACTTGGTTGTGGAAGAATAAAGACCACGTTTACACAGAAAGAATCTTAGCAGATAGAGCAATGTTGGTGGAAGTACAATATCCTTTGTACTGGATCAAAGAACGCGATGAAATAAAAGAGGATAGACTGAAGTTGCTTGAGGAAGAATAAAATACCCCTCTTAGACAAAAAAGTTCTTAGAAGATATAACAATGAGGTAGGGAGGTCAATGCCAAAATCCAGATACATTGATGTTGCATGTGGAAGAAAAAATAACCACACTTAGAAAGGAAAAATCTTAGCAAATAGAGCAATGTCGGCGAAGTACATTCTCCGTTGTACTGGATTAAAGACAAGAATGAAAAAAAAGCAGATACACTGAAGTTGCAGGAGGAAGAATAAAATACCCTGCTTGGAGAAAAAAGTTCTTAGCAGATAGAACAATGCTGTAGGAAGATCAAAGCAAAAATCCAGTATCGATTATACTGGATGAAAGACTTCGAAAAACTAAAAGCAGATACATTGAAAGTGCATGTGGAAGAATAAATGGCCACATTTAGACACAAAGAATCTTAGGAAATAGAGCAATGTCTGTGGAAGTAGTCTCTGTTGTAGTGGATCACAGACCATGATGAAATAAAAGCAGATACACTGAAGTTGCATGAGGAAGAATAAAATACCCCGCTTAGACAAAAAGCTCTTAGCAGATAGAACAATGCTGTACGAAGATCAATGCAAAAATCCAGTATTCATTACACTCGATGAAATCCTCTAAAATGTAAAAGCAAATACTGTGAAGTTGCTTGTGGAAGAATATTTGACTACGTAAAGACAGAAGAAATCTTAGCATATAGAGCACTGCAGGTGGAAGTATAGTCTCTGTTTTAGTGGATCAAAGACCATGATGAAATAAAAGCAGATAAACTGAAGTGTCATGAGGAAGAATAAAATACCCCACTTAGACAAAAATAGTTCTTACCGGATAGAATGCTATTGGAAGTTCAAAGTCAAAATCCAGTCTACATTACACTACATGAAATCCTCCAAGAATAAAAGCAGATATATTGAAGTTTCTTGTGGAAGAATAAAGACCACGATTACAAAAAAAACGAATCTTAGCAGATAGAGCAATATCATTGGAAGTACAGTGTCCGTTGTACTGGATTAAAGACCATGATGAAATAAAAGTAGATACACTGAAGTCGCATGACGATGAATAAAATACCCCGCTTAAAGAAAGAAGTTGTTAAAACATAGAGCAATGCCGTAGAAAGGTCATCGCAAAGATTCAGTATCGATTACACTAGATGAAATCCTCCAAAATGTATAAGCAGATATTGTGAAGTTGCTTGATGAAGAAGAATTGACCGCGTTAAGACAGAACAAATCTTAGCAGATAGAGCAATGTAGGTGGAAGTACAGTCATTCTTGTACTGGCTCAAAGATCAAGAAGAAATAAAAGAAGATACACTGAAGTTGCATGAGGAAGAATAAAATACCCCGCTGAGACTAAAAATTCTTAGCAGATAGAACCATGCTGTAGGAAGATCATGCCAAAATCCAGTCTCCATTATACTGAATGAAAGACCTTGAAGAAGTAACAGAAGATATATTGAAGTTGTTTGTGAAAGAATAAATAACAACTTTTAGACAGAAAAATCTTAGCAGATAGAGCAATTTCGGGGGAAGTAGAGTCTCTGTTGAACTGGATCAAAGACCACGATGAAATAAAAGCAGATATACTGAAGTTGCATGAGGAAAAATAAAATACTCCGCTTAGACAAAAAAGTTCTTAGCAGATAGAACAATGCTGTTGGAAGATCAATGCAAAAATCCAGTATCCATTACACGGGATAAAATCCTCGAAAAAGTAAAAGCAAATAGTCTGAAGTTGCTTGTGGAAAAATAAAGACCAAAATTACAAAGAACGAGTCTTAGCAGATAGAGCAATGTCATTGGAAATAGAGTCTCCGTTGTACTGGTTCAATGTAATCCTCTAATCCTCCAATCCTCCAATCCTCCAATGTAAAAGAAGATACTGAGAAATTGCTTGTGGAAGAAAAATTGACCACGTTAAGACAGAATATATCTTAGCAGATAGAGCAATGTCGGTGGCAGTAGAGTCTCCGTTTTACTGGATCATAGACCTTGATGAAATAAAAGCAGATACACTGAAGTTGCATGAGGAGGTATAAAATACCCTGCTTAGAGAAAAAAGTTCTTACCAGATAGAATGCCTTACGAAGTTCAACGCGAAAATCCAGTCTCCATTACACTGCGTGAAATCCTACAAAAAGTAAAACCAGATATATTGAAGCAGCATGTGGAAGAAGAACAACTACGTTTACACAGAACTTATCTTACCAGATAGAGCAATGTCGGTGGAAGTACAGTCTCTGTTGTACTTGATCAAAGACCAGGATGAAATAAAAGCAGATACACTAAAGTTGCATGAGGAAGAATAAAATACTCCACTTACACAAAAAGTTCTTAGCAGATAGAAAAATGCCGTAGGAAGATCAACTCCAAAATCCAGTCTCCATTATACTGGATGAAAGACCTTGAAGAAGTAAAAGCAGATAAATTGAAATTGCATGTGGTTGAATAAATGTCCACATTTAGACAGAAAAAGTCTGAGCAGATAGAGCCATGTCGGTGGAGGTACAGTCTCCATTGTACTGGATTAAAGACCACGATGAAATAAAAGAGGATACACTGAAGTTGCATGAGGAAGAATAAAATACCCCGCCTAGGCAAAAAAAGGTCATAGCAGATAGAACAATGCCCTAGGAAGATCAACGCGAAAATCCACTCTACATTATACTGGATGAAAGGCCTCAAAGAAGTCATAGCATATATATTGAAGTTGCATGTGGAAGAATAAAAGACGGAGTTAACACAGAACAAATCTTGGGAGACAAAGCAATGTCAGTGGAAGTTGTGTCTCCGCTGTCCTTGGATCAAGAACACGATGAAATAAAAGCAGATACATTGAAGTTGCATGAGGAAGAATATAATACCCCGCTTAGACAAAAAAAGTTCTTAGCAGATAGAACAATTGCATAGAAAGATCAACGCAAAAATCCAGTACCCAATTTACTGGATGAAAGACCTCGAAGAAATAAAAGCAGATACACTGAAGCTGCATGTGGAAGAAGAAAGTCTATGTTTACACAGAACTTACCTTCGCAGATAGAGCAATATCGGTGGAAGTACAGTCTCCGTTGTACTTGATCAAAGACCAGGATGAAATAAAAGCAGATACACTGAAATTGCATGACGAAGAATAAAATACTCCCTTAGACAAAAAAAGGCCATAGCAGATAGAATGATGCCGTTGGAAGATCAACACAAAAAACCAGTATCCATTAAACTGGATGAAAGGCCTCGAAGAAGTAAAAGCAGATACATTGAAGTTGCTTGTGGAAGTATAATGAATACGTTTACACAGAACGAATCTTAACAGATAGAACAATATCGGTGGAAGTACAGTCCCCTTTGTACTGGATAAAAGACCATGATGAAATAAAACAGATACAATGAAGTTTCTTGAGGAAGAATAAAATACCCAGCGTTGACAAAAAATATCCTAGCAGATAAAACATTGCCATAGGAAGATCAACGCAAAAACTCCAGTCTCCATTATACTGGATGGAGGATCTCAAAGAAGTAAAAGCAGATACATTGAACTTGCTTGTGGAAGAATAATTGACCGCGTTAAGACAGAAAAAATCTTATCCAATAGAGCACAATGAAATAGAAGCAGATACACTGAAATTGCATGAGGAAGAATAAAATAGCCCGCTTACACAAAAAAGTTCTTAGATAGAACAATGCCGTAGGAAGTTCAACGCCAAAATGCAGTCTCCATTATATTGGATGAAACAACTCAAAGATGTAGAAAAGACACAGTGAAGTTGTATGTGGAAGAATAAATGACCACGTTTAGAGAGAGCAAATGTTAGCAAATAGAGCAATGTGGTGGAAGTTTAGTCTCCGTTGTAGTGGATCAAAGACCAGGAAGAAATAAAAGCAAATACACTGAAGTAGCATAAGAAACATAAAATACCCAGTTAAACAAAAAATTTCTCAGCAGATAGAGCAATGCTTTAGGAATTTTATCGCTAAAATCCAGTATCCATTACACTGGATGAAATACTCCAAAAGGTAAAAGGAAATACTGTGAAGTTCCTTGTGGAAGAATAAAGATCACATTTACACAAAACGACTCTTAGCAGATAGAGCAATATCGGTGGAAGTACAGTCTCCGTTGTACTGGAGTAAAAACTAAATTAAATATAAAAGGATACACTGAAGTTGCACAAGGAAGAATAAAATATCCCGCTTAGCAAAAATGTTCTTAGCCGATAGAACAATGCAACAGGAAGATCATCCCAAAATCTAGTATCCATTACACTGGATGAAATCCTCGATAATGGAAAAGAAGATACATTGAAGTTGCTTGTGGAAGAATAATTGACCTCCTTAAGACAGAGAAAATCTTAGCAGATAGAGCAATGTCGGTGAAGGTATAGTTTTCGTTGTACTGGATTAAAGACTACCATGAAATTAAAGCAGATACACTGAAGTTGCATGAGGAAGAATAAAATATCCCTCTCACACAAAAAAGTTCTTAGAAAAATGCCTAGGAAGTTCAATGACAAAATGCAGTCCCCATTATACTGGATGAAAGACCTCGAAGATGTCAAAGCAGATACATTGAAGTTGTATGTGAAAGAATAAATGACCACGCTTAGACGGAGCAAATCTTAGCAAATAGAGCAATGTCCCTGGAAGTACAGTCTCCCTTGTACTACATCAAAAACCACGATGAAATAAAAACAGATACACTGAAGTTACATGAGGAAGAATAAAATATCCATCTTACATAAAAAAGTTCTTAGCAGATAGAACAATGCCGTAGGGAGATCAACGCAAAAATCCAGTATCCATTACACTGGATGAAAACCTCCAATAAGTAAAAGCAAATACTGTGAAGTTGCCTGTGGAAGAATCACTGTCCGCGTTAAGACAGAAGAAATCTTAGGAGATAGAGCAATGTCAGTGAAAATACAGTCTCCATTGTACTGGATTATAGAAAACGATGAAATACAAGCAGATAAACTGAAGTGGCATGAGAAAGAATAAAAAACCCCGCTTAAGCCAAAAAGTTCTTACCAGATAGAATGTCGTAGGAAGTTCACCGCTAAAATCCAATCTCCTTTATACTGGAAGAAGGACTTTGAATAAGTAAAAGCAGATAAATGGAAGTTGGTTGTGGAAGGATAAAAGCCCTCATTTACATGGAACGAATTTTAGCGGATACAGCAATGTCGGTGGAAGTACAGACTGGGTTACACTGGATTAAAGATCCCGATGAAATAAAAGCAGACACACTGAAGTTGCATGAGGAAGAATAAAATACCCAGCTTAGACAACAATGTTCTTAAATAGAACCATGCCGTAGGATGTTCAATGCCAAAATGCTGTTTCCATTATACTGGATGAAACAACTGGAAGATGTAAAAGAAGACATATAGAAGTTGCATGTGGAAGACTAAATGACCACGTTTAGAGAGAGCAAATCTTAGCAAATAGAGCAATGTGGTGGAAGTACAGTCTCCGTTGTAGTGGATCAAAGACCAGGATGGAATATAAGCAGATACACTGAAGTTGCAAGAGGAAGAATAAAATACCACGCTTAGACAAAAATTGTTAGCAGACAGAACAATGCAGTAGGAAGTTCAACGCAAAAATCCAGTATCCATTACGCCGGATGAAATCCCTGAAAAAGTAAAAGCAGATTAACATGAAGTTGTTTGTGAAAAAATAATTGACCACGTTAAGACAGAACAAGTCTTAGCCGATAGAGCAATGTCGATGAAAGTTGAGTCTCCATTGTACTGGCTCAAAGACCATGATGAAATAAAAGCAGAAAAACTTAAGCGGCATGAGGAAGAATAAAAACCGCACTTAAACAAAAAAGTTCATACCAGATAGAATGCTGTAGGAAGTTAAATGCCACAATCCAGTCTTCATTACATTGCATGAAATCCTCGAAGAAGTAAAAGCACATAAATTGATTGGCTTGTGGAAAATTAATTCACTGCATTAAGACCGAACAAATCTTAGCAGATAGAGCAATGTCGGTGGAAGGACAGTCTCTATTGTACTGGATGAAAGACCACGATGAAATAAAAGTACATACACTGAAATTGCAAGAGGAAGAATAAAATACCCCGCTTAGACAAAAAAAAAGTTCTTAGCAGATAGAACAATGCCGGAGGAAGATCAACGCAAAAATACAGTGTATATTATACTGGATGAAAGACCTC
Source organism: Megascapheus bottae (assembly GCF_031878675.1). Classification (NCBI taxonomy): domain Eukaryota; kingdom Metazoa; phylum Chordata; class Mammalia; order Rodentia; family Geomyidae; genus Megascapheus; species Megascapheus bottae. Next base: position 8,013,027 of record NC_143511.1, on the reverse strand, counting down.
GAAGAAGTAAAAGCAGATACATTGAAGCTGCATGTGGAAGAATAAATGACCACGTTTACACAGAATGAATCTTAGCAGATAGAGCTATGTAGGTGAAAGTACAGTCTCCGTTGTATTGGATTAAATACCACGATGAAATAAAGCAGAAAAACTTAAGTGGCATGAGAAAGAATAAAAACCCCGCTCACACAAAAAAAGGTCATACCAGATAGAATGCTGAAGGAAGTTCAACGCCAAAATCCAGTCTTGATTACACTGGATGATTTTCTCCAAGAAGTAGAAGCAGATGTATTGAAGTGGCTTGTGTAAAACAATTGACCGCGTTAAGACAGAAAAAAATCTTAGCAGGTGGAGCAATGTCGGTGGAAGTACAGTTTCCGTTGTACTGGATTAAAGACCATGATGAAATAAAAGAAGATACACTGAAGTGCATGAGGAAGAATAAAATACCCCGCTTAGACAAAAAAGTTCTTAGCAGATAGAACAGTGCCGTAGGAAGATCAACCCAAAAATCCAGTATCCATTCTTCTGCATGAAAGACCACGAAGAAGTAAAAGCAGATACATTGAAGTTTCTTGTGGAAGAAAAAAGACCACGTTTATACAAAATGAATCTTAGCAGATAGAGCTATGTAGGTGAAAGTAGAGTCTCTGTTGTACTGTATCACAGAATAAGATGAAGTAAAAGCAGATACACTGAAGTTTCATGAGGAAGAATATAATACCCCGCTTAGACAAAAAAGTTCTTAGCAGATAGAACAATGCTGTAGGAAGTTCAACGCCAACATCCAGTCTCCATTGTATTGGATGAAAGACTTCGAAGATGTTAAAGCAGATACATTGAAGTTGCTTGTGGAAGAATAAATGACTACGTTAAGACAGAAAAATCTTAGCATATAGAGCAATGTCGGTGGAAGTACAGTCTCCGTTGTACTGTATTAAAGAATATGATGAAATAATAGAAGATACACTGAAGATGCATGAGGAAGAATATAATACCCCACTTAGACAAAAAAGTTCTTAGCAGATAGAACAATGCCGTAGGAAGTTCAACGCCAAATCCAGTCTCCATATACTGGATGAAAGACCTCAAAGAAGTATAAGCAGATACACTGAAGTTGCACGTGTGCCGGGGCCAACCGGCAGCAAACCAGGGTTCGCAGATTGGGGTTCCTGAAATAGGGGGCAAGAACTAGGAAGAAATAGAAGAGAGACAGACACACCGGGTCCGGGATGTCCGCAGTCCAGGTAAAGACTGCCGCGTTTATTTTTCACTCCCGCTTCTTCCCTCCTTCAGACCCAGGGAACCTCCAGGTGTTACATTCATATGGTAAATCTCAGGTCATTTACATAGAATAAGGCCAGAAAACAATAAGACAATAAAGCCATTGTCTGATGCAAGTCAAGGTACAGTTTGATTCCACTCTGGCTCCCAACACACGTGGAAAAATAAAGACCACGTTTACACAGAACGAATCTTAGCAGATAGAGCAATGCCTGTGGCAGTACAGTCTCCGTTGTACTGGATCAAAGACCACGATGTTAGAAAAGAAGATACATTGAAGTTGCTTGAGGAAGAATAAAATATCCCGCTTAGACAAAAAAGTTATTAGCAGATAGAACAATGCCGTAGGAAGATCAACGCGAAACTCCTGTATCCATTATACTGGGTGAAAGACCTCAAAGAAGTAAAATCAGATACATTGAAGTCCATGTGGAAGAATAAATGACCACGTTTAGACAGAACAAATCTGAGCATATAGAGCAATGTCGGTGGAAGTAGAGTCTCTGTTGTACTGGATTAAAGACCACGATGAAATAAAAGAAGATACACTGAAGTTGCATGAGGAAGAATAAAATTCCCTGCTTAGACAACGAGGTTCTTAGCACATAGAACAAGGCCATAGGAACATTAAAGCAAAAATCCAGTATCCATTACAATGGATGAAATCCTCCAAAAAGTTAAAGGAGATACTTTGATGTTGCTTGTGGAAAAATAATTGACCGAGTTGAGACAGAAAAAAATCTTAGCAGATAGAGCAATGTCGGTGGAAGTATAGTCTTCGTTGTAATGAATCAAAGACCATGATGAAAAAAAAAGCAGATAATCTGAAGTGGCATGAGGAAGAATAAAATACTCTGCTTAAACAAAAGATTTCTTACCAGATAGAATGCCGTACGAAGTTCAACACCAAAATCCAGTCTCCATTACACTGCATGAAATCCTACAAGAAGTAAAAGCAGATATATTGAAGATGCATGTGAAAGAAGAAAGACTATATTTACACAGAACTTATCTTAGCAGATAGAGCAATACCTGTAGAAGTACAGTGTCCGTTGTACTTGATCAAAGCCCATGATGAAATAATAGCAGATACAATGAAGTTGCATGAGGAAGAATAAAATACCCCGCTTAGACAAAAATGGCTTTAGCAGATAGAACAATGCCATTGGAAGATCAACCCAAAAAAACAGTATTCATTAAACTGGATGAAAGACCTAGAAGAAGTAGAAGCAGATACACTGAAGTTGCGTGTGGAAGAATAAAGAATACGTTTACACAGAATGAATTTTATCCGATAGAGCAATATGGGTGGAAGTACAGTATCAAAAACCATGATGAAATAAAAGCAGATACACTGAAGTTGCATGAGGAAGAATAAAATACCCAGCTTAGACAAAAAAGTTCTTAGCAGATAGAACAATGCCGTAGGAAGATCAACACGAAAATGCAGTATCCATTACACTGGATGAAATACTCCAAAAAGTAAAAGCAGATGCTGTGCAGTTGCTTGTGCAAGAATAAAGACCACGTTTACACAGAATGACTCTTAGCAGATAGAGCAATATCGGTGCAAGTACAGTCTCCGTTGTACTGGATTAAAGACTAAATGAAATAAAGAAGGATACCCTGAAGTTGTACGAGGAAGAATAAAATATCCTGCTTAGACTACAACATTCTTAGCAGATAGAACAATGCCTTAGGAAGATCAACGGAAAAATCCAGTCTCCATTATACTGCATGAAAGACCTCAAAGAAATAAAAGCAGATACATTGAAGTTGCTTGTGGAAGAATAAAGCCCACATTTACACAGAGCGAATCTTAGCAGCTAGAGCAATGTCCATGGAAGTACTTTCTCCTTTGTAGTGGATTAAAGACTACAGTGAAATAAAAGAAGTTATACTGAAGTTGCATGAGGAAGAACAAAATACCGGGGTTACACCAAAAATTTTTTAGCAGATGAAACAATGCAATAGGAAGTTCAACGCCAAAATCCAGTATCCGCTATACTGGATGAAAGATTTCGAAGAAGTAAAAGCATACATTGAAGTTGCATGCGGAAGAATGAATGACCACGTTTAGACAGAAAAAATCTTAGCATAGAGAGCAATGTCAGTGGAAGAACAGTCTCCTTTGTACTGGATTAAAGACCACCATGAGAGAAAGGAAGATACACTGAGGTTGCATGAGAGAGAGTAAAATACCTGGCTTAGACAAAAATGATCTTATCAGAAAGAACAATGCCATAGGAAGATGAATGCAAAAAACCAGTATCCATTACAATGGATGAAATCATCCAAAAAGTAAAAGCAGATACTGTGAAGTTGCTTGTGGAAGAATAATTGACCACGTTAACACAGAACAAATTTTAGGAGACAGAACAATGTCCTTGGAAGTACAGTCTCCGTTGTACTGGATCAAAGACCATGATGAAATAAAAGCAGTTACACTAAAGTTGCAGGAGGGAGAACAAAATTCCCCGCTTAGACAGGAAAAGTTTTTGGCAGATAGAACAATGCCTTAGAAAGTTCAACGCCAAAATCCAGTCTCCAATATACTGGAGGAAAGACCTCGAAGAAGTAAAATCAGATACATTGAAGTTGCTTGTGGAAGAATAAAGACCACGATTACACAGAACGAATCTTAGTAGATAGAGCAATGTCGGTGGAAGTACAGTCTCCATTGTACTCGATCAAAGACCACGATGAAATAAAAGCAGATACACTAGAGTTGTATGAGGAAGAATAAAATACGCCACTTAGATGAAAAATTCTTAGAAGATAGAACAATGCCATAGGTAGTTCAACGCCAAAATCCAGTCTCCATTATAGTTGATGAAAGACCTCGAACAAGTAAAAGCAGATACATTGAAGTTGCATGTGGTAGAATAAATAATAAGTTTACACAGAACGAATCTTAGAGGATAGAGCAATGCTGGTAGAAGTACAGTCTCGTTTGTACTGGATTAAAGACCTCGATGAAATAAAAGAGCATACGCTGAAGTTGCATGAGAAAGAATAAAATACCCCGCTTAGACATAAAAAGGTCTTAGCAGATAGAAAAATGCCCTAAGGAGATCAATGCCAAAATCAAATCTCCATTTTACTGGATGAAAGACCGGGAAGAAGTCAAAGCAGATACATTGAAGTTTCTTGTGGAAGAATAAATGACCACGTTTAGACAAAAAAAATCTTAGCAGATAGAGCAATATCGGTGGAAAGAGAGTTTCCGTTGTACGGTATCAAAGACCACGATGAAATAAGTAGATACACTGAAATTGCATAAGGAAGAATAAAATACCCCGCTTAGGCAAAAAAGTTCTTAGCAGATAGATCAATGCCGTAGTCAGATCAACGCAAAAATCCAGTATCCAATACATTGGATGAAATCCTTCAAAAAGTAAAAGCAGATACTGTGAAGTTGCTTGTGGAAATATAATTGTCTGCGTTAGAACAAATCTTAGCAGACAGAGCAATTTCAGTATAGGTAGAGTCTCCGTTGTACTGGATCAAAGACCACAGTGAAATAAAAGCAGATAAACTGAACTGGCATGAGGAAGATCAAAATACCCCGGTTGGACAAAAAAAGTTTTTACCAGATAGAATGGTGTAGGAAGATAAACGCCAAAATCCAGTCTCCATTACACTGCATGAAATCCTCCAAGAAGTAAAAACAGATATATTGAAGCTGCATGTGGAAAAAGAAAGACTACAGTTACACAGAATTTATCTAAGCAAATAGATCAATATCGGTGGAAGTATAGTTCCCTTTGTATTGGATCAAATCCATGATGAAAAAAAAGCAGATACACTGAAGTTGCATGAGGAAGAATAAGATACCCCACTTAGACAAAAACGTTCTTAGAAGATAGAACAATGCCATCGGAAGATCGAAGGAAAAATCCAGTATCCATTACACTGGATGAAATCCTCCAAATAGTAAAAGCAGATACTGAGAAGTTGCTTGTGGAAGAAAAATTGACAGCTTTAAGACAGAACAAATCTTAGCAGATAGAGCAATGTCGGTGGAAATACAGTCCCGTTGTACTGGATCAAAGAAAATGATGAAATAAAAGCAGACACACTGAAGTGGCAGGAGGAAGAATAAAATACCCCGCTTAGATTAAAAAGTTCTTAGCAGATAGAACAATGCCATAGGAAGTTCAACGCCAATATTCATTCTCCATTATTCTGGATGAAAGATTTCAAGAAGTAAAAGCAGATACATTGAAGTTGCATGTGGAAGAATAAATGACCACGTTTAGACAGAAGAAATCTTAGCAGATAGAGCAAAGTCAGTGGAAGTACAGTATCCGTTGCACTGGATCAAAGACCACAATGAAATAAAAGCAGATAAACTGAAGTGGCATGAGGAAGAAAAAAATACCCAGCTTACACACAAAAAAGTTCTTACCAGATAGAATGCCATAGAAGTTCAACGCCAAAATCCAGTCTTCATTACACTGCATGAAATCCTCCAAGAATTAAAAGCAGATATTATAAAGTTGCTTGTGGAAGAATAAAGACCACGTTTACACAGAATGAATCTTAGCAGATAGAGCCAAGTCAGTGGAAGTACAGCCTCCATTGTACTGGATCAAAGACCATGATGAAATAAAAGCAGATACTGAAGTTGCATGAGGAAGAATAAAATACCCCGCTAATACAAAAAAGTTCTTAGCAGATAGAACAATGCCGTTGGAAGTTCAACGCAAAAATCCACTCTACATTGTACGGGATGAAAAACCTCGACGAGGTAAAAGCATATATATTGAAGTTGCATTTTGAAAAATAAATGACTGAGTTAAGATAGAACAAATCTTGGGATACAGAGCAATGTCTCTTGAAGTATAGTCGCTGTTGTACTTGATCAAAGAACCCGATGAAATAATAGCAGATACATAGAATTTGCATGAGGAAAAATAAAATACCCCGCTTAGATAAAAAAAGTTCTTAGCAGATAGAACAATGCCGTAGGATGGTCAACGACCTAACCCAGTCTCAACTATACTGGATGAAAGACCTTGAAGAAGTAAAAGCAGATACATTGAAGTTGCATGTGGAAGAATAAATGACCATGTTTAGGCAGAAAAAATCTTAGCAGATAGAGCAATGTCAGTGGAAGTAGAGTCTTCATTGTACTGTATCAAAGACCACGATGAAATAGAAGAAGATACACTGAAGTTGCATGAGGATGAATAAAATACCCCACTTAGACAAAAAGGTCTTAGCAGATAGAACAATGCCGTAGGAAGATCAACGCAAAAATCCACTATATATTACACTTTTTGAAATCCCCCATAAAGTAAAAGCATATACTGTGAAGTCGCTTGTGAAAGAATAATTGACTGCGTTAAGACAGAACAAATCTTAGCAGATAGAGCAATGTCGGTGGAAGTAGAGTCACCGTTGTCCTGGATTAATACCACGATGAAATAAAAAAATACACTGAAGTAGCATGAGGAAGAATAAAATACCCCGCTGAGATAAAACCGTTCTTAGCAGATAGAACAATTCTGTAGGAAGTTCAAGGCCAAAATTTAGTATCCATTACACTGCATGAAATCCTCAAGAAGTAAAAGCACATATATTATGTTGCTTGTGGAAGAATAAAGACCATGTTTACACAGAACGAATCTTAGCAGATAGAGCAATGTGTGTGGAAGTACGCTCTCCGTTGTACTGGATCAAAGACCGTGATGAAATAAAAGCAGAAACAGTGAAGATACATGAGGAAGAATAAAATACGCCGCATAGACAAAAAATTTCTTAGCAGATAAAATAATGTCATACGAAATTCAATGCCAAAATCCAGTCTACATTATACTGGATGAAAGACCTCGAAGAAGTAAAAGCAGATATATTGAAGTTGTATGTGGAAGAATAAAGACTACGTTTACACAGAACGAATCTTAACAGATAGACCAATGTCGGTGGAAGTACAGTCTTCCTTGTACTGGATCAAAGACCAGGATGAAAAATAAGAAGATACACTGACGATGCATGAGGAAGAATAAAATGTGCCACGTAGACAAAAAAAGTTCTTAGCAGATAGAACAATGCTGTAAGAATTTCAACGCCAAAATCCAGTCTCCAATATACTGCATAAAAGAACTCGAAGAAGTAAAAGCCGATAAATTGAAGTTGCATATGGTAGAAAAAATGACCACGTTTAGACAAAAAATAGCAGATAGAGCAATGTCGGTGGAAGTGGAGTCTCCTTTGTGCTGGACTAAAGACCACGATGAAAGAAAAGAAGCTAAACTGAAGTTGCATGAGGAACTATAAAATATCCGCTTAGACAAAAATGTTCATAGCAGGTAGAACAATGAGTAGGAAGATCCACGCAAAAATCCAGTATCCATTATACTGGGTGAAAGACCTCAAAGAAGTAAAAGCACATACATTGAAGTTGCATGTGGAAGAATAAATGACCACGTTTAGAAAGAAAACATGTTAGCAAATAGAGTAATGTCGTTGCATGTAGTCTCGGTTGTGCTGGATTAAAGGACACAATGAAATAAAAGAAGATACACTGAAGTTGCATGAGAAAGAATGAAATACTTCGCTTAGAAAAAAAAATTTCTTAACACATAGAACAATGCGGTAGGAAGACCAACGCAAAATTCAGTATCCATTATAATGGCTGAAAGACCTAGAAGAAGTAAATGAAGATACACTGAAGTTCCTTGTGGAAAAATAAAGACCACGTTTACACAGAACGAATCTTAGAAGACAGAGCTATGTCAGAGAGAGCAGAGTCTCCTTTGTACTGGATCGATCAACAAGATGAAATAAAAGTAGATGCACTGAAGTTAGGAAGAATAAAATACCCCGCTTAGACAAAAAAGTTCTTAGTAGATAGAACTGTGCCTTAGGAAGATCAACGCAAAAATCCAGTATCCATTATACTAGATGAAAGACATCGAAGAAGTAAAAGCAGATACATTGAACTTGCAAGTGGAAGAATAAATTACCACAATTAGACAGAAAAAAATCTTAGCAGATAAAGCAATGTTGGTGGAAGTACATTCTCCTTTGTACTGCATTCAAGACCACGATGAAATAAAAGATGATACACTGAAGTTGCATGAGAAAGAATAAAATACTCCGCTTAGACAAAAATTTCTCAGCAGATAGAACAATGCCATGGGAAGTTCAATGACAAAATCCAGTCTCCATTATGCTGGATGAAAGACCTCGAACAATTAAAAGTGGATACATTGAAGTTGCATGGGGAAGAATAAATGACCATGTGTAGACGGAAAAAATCTTAGCAAATAGAGCAATGTCGTTGGAAGTACTGTCTCCATTGTACTGGATTAAAGACCACGATGAAATTAAAGAAAATAAACTGGAGTGGCAAGAGGAAGAATAAAATACCCCGCATAGACAGAAAAGACCTTACCAGATAGAATACCAGAGAAGTTCAATGCCAATTTCCAGTATTCATTGCACTGCATGAAATCCTCCAAGAAGTAAAAGCAGATATATTAAAGTTGGTTGTGAAAGAATAAAGACCACGTTTAGACAGAATGAATCTCAGCAGATAGATCCATTTTGGTGGAAGTACAGTTTCGGTTGTACTGGATCAAAGACCAAGATGAAATAAAAGCAGATACACTGAAGTTACATGAGGAAGAATAAAATACCCCACTTAGACCAAATAGTTCTTAACAGATAGTATAATGCGGTAGGAAGATCAGTGCCAATATACAATCTCCATTATACTGGATGAAAGACTTTGAAGAAGTAAAAGCAGATACATTGAAGTTGCATGTGGAAGAATAAATGACCACGTTTAGACAGAGCAAATCTTAGCAGACAGAGCAATGTGGAAGGAAGTAGAGTCTATGTTGTACTGGATCAAAGACCATGATGAAATAAAAGCAGATACAATGAAGTGGCATGAGGAAGAATAATATACTCCACTTAGACAAAAAAAGTTCTTAACAGATAGAATGCCGTAGGAAGTTCTCAGCCAAAATCCTGTCACCATTACACTGCATGGAATCCTCCATGAAGTATAAGCAGATATATTGAAGTTGCATGTGGAAGAATAAATGACCATGTATAGACTGAAAAAAATCTTAGCAGACAGTGCAATGCTGGTGGAAGTACAGTCTCCGTTGTACTGGATTAAAGACCACGATGAAATAAAAGATGACACACTGAAGTTGCATGAGGAAGAATAAAATACACCGCATAGACAAAAAAAAAGTGCTGAGCATATAGAACAATGCTGTAGGAGTCGAACGCCAAAATCCAGTCTACATTATACTGGATGAAAGACCTCAAAGAAGTAGGAGACATAATGAAGTTGCTCTTAATAGAATAAAAGCCATGTTTACTCAGACGAAATGTCGGTGAAGTACAGTCTCCTTTGTACTAGATCAAAGAACACGATGAAATAAAAGCAGATACACTGAAGTTGCATGAGGAAGAATAAAATACCCCGCTTAGACAAAAAAGTTCTTAGCAGATAGAACAATGTTCTAGGCAGATCAATGCATAAATCCAGTATCCATTACACTGGATGAAATTCTCCAAAAAGTAAAAGCAGATACTGTCAAGTTGCTTTTGGAAGAATAAATGACCGATTTAAGACAGAACAAATCTTAGGAGATAGAGCAATGTCGGTGCAAGTAGAATCTCCATTGTACTGGATTAAAGACCATGATGAAATAAAAACAGATACATTGAATTGGCATGAGGAACTATAATATACCTGGCTTAGACAAAAAAACTTCTTAGCAGATAAAATGCTGTAGGAAGTTCTATGCCAAAATCCAGTCTCCATTACACTGCATGAAATCCGCCAAGAATTAAAAGCAGATATATTGAAGTTGCATGTGTAATAATAAAGACTATATTTACAAAGAACGAATCCTAACAAATAGAGCAATGTCGGTGTAAGTAAAGTCTCTGTTATACTGGATTAAAGACAACGATGAAATAAAAGAAGATACACTGAAGTGCATGAGGAAGAATAAAATACCCTGCTTAGACAAAAAAGTTCTTAGCAGATAGAACAATGCCATAGGAAATTCAAAGCCAAAATCCAGTATCCATTGCACTGCATGAAATGTTCCAAGAAGTAAAAGCAGGTATATTGAAGTTGCTTGTGGAAGAATAAAGACCACGATAACGCAGAACGAATCTTAGCAGATAGAGCAATGTCGGTGGAAGTACATTCTCAGATCTACTAGATAAAATAACACGAGGAAATAAAAGTAAATACACTGAAGTTGCATGAGGAGAATAAAATACCCCACTTAAACAAAAGAGATTCTAGCAGATAGAACAATTCCGTAGGAAGTTCAACGCCAAAATCCAGTCTCCATTATACTGGATGAAAGACCTCGAAGAGGTCTCTGTTGTACTGGATTAAAGACCATGATGAAATAAAAGAAGATGCACTGAAGTTGCATAAGGAAGAATAACATACCCGATTAGACAAAGAAGTTCTTAGCAGATAGAACAATGTTGGAGGAAGATTAACGCAAAAATCCAGTATCCATTACACTTGATGAAATCCTCTAAAACGTATAAGAAGATACTGTGATGTTGCTGATGGAAGAATAATTGACCACGTTAAGACCAAACAAATTTTGGCAGATGGAGCAATGTCATTGGAAGAACAGTCTCTGTTATACTGGATCAAAGACCTCAATGAAATAAAAGCAGATACAGTGAAGTTGCATAAGGGAGAATAAAATAGCCGGCATAGACAAGAAAAGTTCTTAGCAGACAGAACAATGCCATAAGAAGATCAACACCAAAATCCAGTACCCATAACCCTGGATGAAACCCTCCAAGAATTAAAAGCAGATACTGTGAAGATGCTTGTAGAAGAATAACTGACCTCGTTAAGTCAGAAAAAAATCTTAGCAGATAGAGCAATGTCGCAGGAAGTGCAGTCTCTGTTGTACTGGATTAAAGACTAAATGAAATAAAAAAGACACAGTGACGTTGCATGAGGAAGAATAAAATATCCCGCTTAGTCAAAAAAATTTCTTACCAGATAGAATGCCATAGGAAGTTCAACTCCAAAATCCACTCTTCATTACACTGCATGAAATCCTCCAAGAAGTATAAGCAAATATATTGAAGTTGCTTGTGGAAATATAAAGACCACGTTTACACAGCACGAATCCTAGCAGATAGAGCAATGTCGGTGTGAGTACAATCTCCTCTATCCGCTAAGATTTGTTCTGGGTTAACATGGTCATTTTTTCTTCCACAAGCAAGTTCAGTGTATCTGCTTTTACCTCGCGGAGGACTTTTCAAGTGTAATGGATAATGGATTTTTGTGTTTTACTTCCTTTGGCATTGTTCTCTCTGCTAAGAACTTTTCTGTCTAAATGGGGTATTGTATTTTTCCTAATGCCACTTCAGTGTATCTGCTTTTATTTCATCATAGTCTTTGATCCAGCACAAAGGAGACTGTACTTACACGGACATTGCTCTATCTGCTAAGATATGTTCTGTGAAACGTGGTCATATTCTTCCACAAGCAACTTCATTTTACCTGCTTTTACTTCTTGGAGAACTTTTCAAGTGTAATGCAGAATAGATTTTTGCGTTGAACTTCCTATGGCAATGTTCTATCTTCTAAGAACTTTTTGTCTAAACAGGGTATTTTATTCTTCCTCATGCCACTTCATTATATCTGCTTTTATTTCATCGTGGTCTTTTATCCAGTACAAAGGAGACTGTACTTCCATCGACATTACTCTTTCTGCTAAGGTTTGTTCTATGTAAAGGTGGTCATTTATTATTCCACAAGCAACTTCAATGTATCTGCTTTTACTTAGTGGAGGACATTTCAAGTATAATGCATAAAGGATTTTTGCAATGAACTTCCTACGGCATGTTCTATCTGCTAAGAACATTTTTGTCTAGCGAGGTATTTTATACTTTCTCATGCCACTTCAGTGTATCTGCTTTTATTTTATCATGGCCATTAATCCACTAAAAACAAGACTGTACGTACACCGACATTGCTCTATCTGCTAAGGTTTGTTCTGTAATCCTGGTCATTTATTGTTCCCCAAGCAACTTCAATGTATCTGCTTTTACTTCTTGGAAGACTTTTCAAGTGTAATGGATAATGGATGTTTGCTTTGAACTTCCCTCGGCATTGTTCTATCTTCTAACAACTTTTTCGCCTAAGCGGGGTATTTTATTCTTTATCATGCAGCTTCAGTGTATATGGATTTATTTCATCGTGGTCTTTGATCCTCTACAAAGGAGACTATACTTCCACCTACATTCCTCTATCCTCTAAGATTTTTTCTGTGTAAACGTGGTCATTTATTCTTCCACCAGCAACTTCAATATATCTGCTTTTATTTCTTGGAGGACTTTTCAAGTGTAATGGATGATGGAATTTGCATTGAAGTTCCTAGGGCATTGTTCTATCTGCTAAAAACTTTTTTGTCTAAGGGCGTATTGTATTTATCCTCATGCAACTTCAGTGTATCTACTTTTATTTCTTCGTAGTCTTTGATCCTGTACAAAGGAGACTGTACTTCCACCTACCTTGCTCTATCTGCTAAGATTTGTTCTATGTTAAGGTGGTCATTTATTCTCCCCAAAGAAACTTCAATGTACCTCCTTTTACATCTTGGAGGACTTTTCAAGTGTAAAGCATAATGCATTTTTGCATTGAACTCCCTATGGCATTCTTCTATGTGCTAAGAATCTCTTTGTCTAAATGGGGTATTGTATTCTTCCTCATGCAACTTCAGTGTATCTTCTTTTTTTTTTCATCATGATCTTTGATCCAGTACAATGGAGACTGTATTCACACAGACATTGCTCTATCTGCTAAAATTTGTTCTTTATTAACTTCAATACATTTGCTTTTACTTCTTGGAGGACTTTTCAAATGTAATGGATAATGGATTTTAGCTTTGAATTTCCCTCGGCATTGTTCTATCTGGTAAGTACTTTTTTGTCTTAGCGGGATATTTTATTCTTCCTCATGCCAGTACAGTGTATCTGCTTTTTTTTATCGTGGTTTTTGATCCAGTACAAGGAGACTGTACTTCCACCGATATTGCTCTATCTCATAAGATTTGTTCTGTGTTAATGTGGTCATTTATTCTTCCATAAGCAACTTCAATGTATCTGCTTTTACTTCTTGGACGATTTCATCAAGTATAATGGATAATGGAATTTGCGTTGAACTTCCTATGTCATAGTTCTATCTGTGAAGGACTTTCTTGTCTAGGTGGAGTATTGTCTTCTTCCTAATGACACTTCACTGCATATGCTTTTGTTTCCTCATGGCCTTTGATGCAGTACAGAGGAGACCATACTTCCACCGACATTACTCTATCTGCTAAGATTTGTTCTATGTAAACCTGGTCATTTATTATTCCAGAAGCCACTTCAATGTACCTGCTTTTAATTCTTGGAGAATATTTCAAGTGTAATATATAATGGATTTTTGTGTTGAACTTCCTATTGCATTGTTCTATCTGCTAAGAACTTTTTTTCTAAGCAGGGTATTGTATTTTTCCTCATGCAACATCAGTGTGTCTGCTTTTATTTCATCATGGTCTTTGATCCAGTACAAAGGAGACTGTACTTACACAGACAATTCTCTATCTGCTAAGATTTGTTCTGTGTTAACGTGCTCATTTATGCTTCCACAAGCAACTTCAATGTATCTGCTTTTACTTCTTGGAGGACTTTTCAAGTATACTGGATAATGGATTTTTCGTTCAACTCCATATGGCATTTTTCTATCTGGAAAGATCTTTTTTCTCTAAGCGGGTTATTGTACTCTTGCTCATGCCACTTGAGTGTATCGGCTTTTATTTCATCACAGCCTTTGATCTAGTACGAAGGACACTGTACTTCTACCGACATTGCTCTATCTGCTAAGATTTGTTCTGTCTAAACATGGTCATTTATTCTTCCACAAGCAACTTCAATGTATGTGGTTTTACTTCATTGAGGACTTTTCAAGTGTAATGGATACAGGATTTTTGCGTTTAGCTTCCTATGGCATTGTTCTATCTGCTAAGAACTGTTTGTCTAAGCAGGGTATTTTATTATTCATCAAGCTACTTCAGTGTATCTGCTTTTATTTCATCGTGATTTTTGATCCAGTATAAAGGAGACTGTACTTACACCGACATTGGTGTATCTGCTAAGATTTGTTCTGTGTTAACTTGGACATTTATTCTTCCACCAAAAACTTCATTGTATCTGATTTTACTTCTTAGAGGACTTTTCCAGTGTAGTGGATAATGGATTTTTGTTTTGAACATCCCATGGCAGTGTTCTATCTGCTAAGATTTGTTATGTGTAAAGGTGGTTTCTTTATTCCACATGCAACTTCAGTATATCTGCTTTTATTTGATCGTGGTCTTTGATCCAATACAAGGGAGACTGACCTTCCACCTCTATTGCTCTTATGCTAACATTCGTTCTGTCTAAACGTGGTCATTTATTTTTCCACAACCAACTCCTATGTATCTGCTTTTACTTCCTGGGGGACTTTTCAAGTGTAATGGACAATGGATTTGTGTGTTAAACTTCCTACAGCATTGTTCAATCTGCAAAGAACTTTTTTCTTAGCTGAGTATTGTATTCTTCCTCATGCAACTTCAGTGTATCTGTTTTATTTCATCATGGTCTTTGATCCAGTACAAAGGAGGCTATACTTACACGGACATTGCTCTATCGGCTACGATTAGATCTGTGTAAACATAGTCATTTATTCTTCCACAAGCAACTTCAATGTATCTTCTTTTACTTTTTGGAGGTTTTTTTCAAGTGTAATGGATAATGGATTTTTGCGTTGTACTTCCTATGGCATTGTTCCATGTCCTAAGGATATGTTTGTGTAAACAGGGTATTTTGTTCTTCCTCAGGCAACTTCAGTGTATCTGCTTTTATTTTATCGTGGTCTTTCATCCACTACAAAGGAGAATGTACTTTCACGACATTGCTCTATCTGCTAAGATTTTTTCTGTGTTAACGTGGTTATTTATTGTTCCACAAGCAACTTCAGTGTATCTGCTTTTACTTCTTGTAGGACTTTTCTAATGTAATGGATAATGGATTTTTGCATTGAATTTCCTACGTCATTGTTGTATATGGTAAGAACTTTTTTTGTCTAAATGGGGTATTGTATTCTTCCTCATGCCAATACAGTGTATTTGCTTTTATTTCATCGTGGTCTTTGTTCCAGTATAGAGGAGACTGTATTTACACCCACATTGCTCTCTCTGGTAAGATTTGTTCTGTGTTAACGTGGTCATTTATTCTTCCACAAGCAACTTCAATATATCTGCTTTTACTTTTTGGAGAGCTTTTCAAATGTAATAGATAATGGAATTTCCATTGAACTTCCTAAGGCATTGTTCTATCTTATACGAAATTTTTTGTCTAAACAGGGTATTGTATACTTCATCATGCAAGTTCAGTGTATCCGCTTTTCTTTCTTCCTGTTCTTTGACCCAGTACAAAGGAGACTGTACTTTCACAAACATTGCTCTATCGGCTAAGATTTGTTCTTTGTTAACGTGGTCATTTATTTTTCCTCAGGAAACTTCAATGTTTCTGCTTTTACTTCTTGGAAGACTTTTCATGTGTAATGGATAATGGATTTCTGCTTTGGACTTCCCTCGGAATTGTTCTATGTGGTAAGAATTTTTTTATCTAAGTGGGGCATTTTATTCTTCCTCATGCCAGTACAGTGTATCTGCTTTTATTTCATCGTGGCCTGATCCAGTACAAGGGAGTCTGTACTTACACTGACATTGCTCTGTCTGCTAAGATTTGTTCTGTGTTATCGTGGTCATTTATTCTTCCACAAGCAACTTCAATGTATCTGCTTTTACTTCTTGGAGGACATTTCAAGTGTAATGGATAAGGGATTTTTGCATTGCACTTCCTATGGCATTGTTCTATCTGTTAAGAACTCTTTTGTTTAAATTGGATATTTTATTCTTCCTCATGCAACTTTAGTGTATCTGCTATTATTTCATCCTCGTCTTTGATCCAGTACAAAGGAGACTGTACTTACACCTACATTCCTCTATCTTTTACGATTTGTTCTGTGTTAACATGGTCATTTATTCTACCACAAGCAACTTCAATGTATCTGCTTTTACTTTTTGGAGGGATTTTCCAGTGTAATAGATAATTGAATTTCCATTGAACTTCCTATGGCATTGTTCTATCGTCTAAGAACTTTTTTGTCTAAACGGGGTATTGTATTCTTCCTCATGCAACTTCAGTGTATCTGCTTTTATTTCATCGTGGTATTTGATCCAATCCAAAGGAGACTGTACTTACACCGACATTGCTCTATCTGCTAAGATTTTTTCTGTGTTAACGTGGTCATTTATTCTTCCACAAGCAACTTCTACATATCTGCTTTTACTTCTTGGAGGACTTTTCAAGTGTAATGGATAATAGATTTTTGCGTTGAACTTCTTATGGCTTTTTTGTTTCTGCTAAGAACTTTTTTTGTCTAAATGGGGTATTGTATTCTTCCTCATGCCACTTCTGTGTATCTGCTTTTATTTCATCGTGGTCTTTGATCTAGTACAAAGGAGGCTGTCCTTACACCGACATTGCTCTATCTGCTAAGATTTGTTCTGTGTAAACGTGGTCATTTATTCTTCCAAAATCAACTTCAATGTATCTGCTTTTACTTCTTGGAGGATTTCATCCAGTGTAATGGATACTGGATTTTTGAGTTAAAATTCCATGGCATTGTTCTATCTGGTAAGAACTTTTTTTGTCTATGCGGAGTATTTCATTCTTCATCATGCAACTTCAGTGTATCTGCTTTTATTTCATTGTGGTATTTGATCCAGTACAAAAGGAGACTGTACTTCCAACAACAGTGATCTATCTGCCAATATATGTTCTGTGTAAACGTGGTAACTTATTCTTCCACGAACAACTTCATTGTACCTGCTTTTGCTTCTTGGAGGACTTTTCAAGTGTAATGCATAATGGATTTTTGCACTGAACTTCCTATGGCATTGATCTATCTGGGAAGAACTTTTTGTCTAAGCGGGGTACTTTCTTCTTCCTCATGCCACTTCAGTGTGTCTGCTTTTATTTCGACATGTTCTTTGATCCAGTACAACGGAGACTGTACTTCCACTGCCATTGCTCTATCTGCTAAGATTTGTTCTGTCTAAATGTGGTCATTTAATCTTCCGCAAGCAACTTCAATGTATCTCCTTTTACTTCCTGCAGGACTTTTCAAGTGTAATGGATAATGGATTTTTGCATTGAACTACCTAGAGCATTGTTCTCTCTGCCAATAATTTTTTTCCGTAGGTTTTTATTGTATTCTTCCTCATGCAACTTCAGTGTATCTGCTTTTATTTCATCATGTTCTTTGACCAAGTACAAAGGAGACTGTACTCGCACCACCATTGCTCTATCTACTAAGATTTGTTCTGTGTAAACGACTCATTTATTCTTCCCAAGCAACTTCAATGTATCTGATTTTACTTTTTCTAGTTCTTTCATCCAGTATAAGGCAGACTGGACTTTTGCTTTGAATATTCCATGGCAGTATTCTATGTGCTAAGATTCGTGATGTGTAAAGTTTGTTTCCTTCTTCCTCATGCAACTTCATTTTATCACCTTTTGTTTCATCGTGGTCTTTGGTCAAGTAGAACGGAGACTGTACTTCCACCGCCATTGCTCTATCTGCTAAGATATATTCGGTGTAAACATGGTCATTTATTCTACCTCAAGCATCTTCAATGTACATGCTTTTACTTCGTGGAGGACTTTTCACGTGTAATGCATAATGGTTATTTGTGTTGAACTACCTACAGCATTGTTCTATCTGATAAGACCTTTTTTGTCTCAGCGGGGAATTTTATTCTTCGTCATGCCACTTCAGTGTATCTGCTTTTATCTCATTTTGGTCTTTGGTCCAGTACAATGGAGACTGTACTTCCACCAACATTGCTCTATCTGCTAAGATTTGTTCTGTATAAACGTGGTCGCTTATTCTTCCACAAACAACTTCAATGTATCTGCTTTTACTTCTTGGAAGACTTTTCAACTCTACTGGATATTTGATTTTTGGGTTGAACTTGCTAGGGCATTGTTCTATCTGCTAAGAACATTTTTTCTAAGCGGGGTATTGTATTCTTCATCATGCAAATTCAGTGTGTCTGCTTTTATTTCATCGTGGTCTTTGATCCACTACAAAGGAGACTGTACTTCCACCGACATTGCTGTCTCTGCTAAGTTAAATTCTGTGTTAACGGGATAATTTATTCTTCCACAAGCAACGTCAATATATCTGATTTTACTTCTTGGAGTTCTTTTCAAGTGTATTGGATAATGGATTTTTGCGTTGACTTCCTATTGCATTTTTCTATCTGCTAAGTACTTTTTTGTCATAACGGAGTATTGTATTCTTCCTCATACAACTTCAGTGTATCCCCTTTTATTTCATCGTGATATTTGATCCAGTACAAATGAGACTGTACTACACCGACATTGCTGTATCTGCTAAGATTTGTTCTCGTTAACTTGGACATTTATTCTTCCACAATCAACTTCATTGTATCTGCTTTTACTTCTTAGAAGACTTTTCCAGTGTAATGGATAATGAACTTTTGCTTTGAACTTAGCTAGGCATTATTCTATCTGGTAAGAACTTTTTTGCCTAAGCAGGTTATTTTATTCTTCCTCATGCCACTACAGTGTATCTGCTTTAATTTCATCATAGTCTTTGATCCAGTAGAAAGGAGATTGTACTTACACCAACATTGCTCTATCTGCTAAGATTTGTTGTGTAAACGCGATCAGTTATTCTTCCACAAGCAACTTCAATGTACCTGCTTTTACTTCGTGGAGGACTTTTCAAGTGTAATGGATAATGGATTTTTGCTTTGAACTTCCCTCGGCATTGTTCTATCTTTTCGTCTAAGCGGGGTATTTTATTCTTTATCACGCAACTTCAGTGTGGTCTTTGATCCTGTACAAAAGAGACTGTACTTCCACCTACATTCCTCTATCCTCTAAGATTTGTTCCTGTTAAGCATGGTCATTTATTCTTCCCAAGAGACTTCAATATATCTGCTTTTATTTCTTCGAGGAATTTTCAGGTGTAATGGATGATGGAATTTGGGTTGAAGTTCCTAGGGCATTGTTCTATGTGCTAAAATCTTTTTTGTCTAAGCGGGGTATTGTATTTTTCCTCATGCAACTTCAGTGTATATGGTCTTATTTCATCGTGGTCTTTGATTCTGTACAAAGGAGACTCTACTTCCACCTACATTCCTCTATCCTCTAAGATTTGTTCCTGGTAAGCATGGTCATTTATTCTTCCACAAGCAACTTCAATGTACCTGCTTTTAGTTCTTGGAGTTCTTTTCAAGTGCATTGGATAATGGATTTTTGCGTTGACTTCCTATGGCATTGTTCTATCTGCTAAGTACTTTTTTGTCTAAACGGGGTATTGTATTCTTCCTCATGCAACTTCAGTGTATATAGTTTTGTTTCATCGTGGTCTTTTATCCTGTACAAAGGAGACAGTACTTCCACCTACATTCCTCTATCCTCTAAGATTTGTTCCTGGTAAGCGTGGTTATTTATTCTTCCATAGCAACTTCTATGTATCTGCTTTTACTTCCTGGAGTACTTTTCAAGTGTAATGGATAATGGATTTTGCGTTCAACTTCCTATGGCAGTTTTCTATGTGGTAAGGTCTTTTTTGTCTAAGCGGGGTGTTGTACTCTTCCTCATGCCACTTCAGAGTGTCTGCTTTTATTTCTTCATGGTCTTTGATCCAGTTCAAAGGAAACTGTACTTCCACAGACATTGCTCTATCTGCTAAGATTTGTTCTGTGTAAACGTGGTGATTCATTCTTCCACAAGCAACATCAATGTACCTGCTTTTACTTCTTAGAGGACTTTTCCAATGTAACGGATAATGGATTTTTACTTTGAACATCCCATAGCAGTGTTCTATCTGCTAAGATTGTTATGGGTAAAGGTGGTTTCCTTCTTCCACATGCAACTTCAGTGTATCTGCTATTATTTCATCGTGGTATTTGATCCAGTACAACGGACACTGACCTTCCACCACTATCGTTCTATATGCTAATATTTGTTCTGCCTAACGTGGTCATTTGTTCTTCCACAACCAACTCCTATATATCTGCTTTTACTTCATGGTGGACTTTTCAAATGTAATGGACAATGGATTTGTGTGTTAAACTTCCTACGGCATTGTTCAAACAGCAAAGAACTTTTTTCTTAGAGGAGTATTGTATTCTTCCTCATGCTACCTCAGTGTATCTCTTTCATTTTGTCATGGTATTTGATCCAGTACAAAGGAGGCTGTACTTACAAGGACATTGCTCTATCAGCTAAGATTAGTTCTATGTGAACATAGTCATTTATTCTTACACAAGCAACTTCATGTATCTGCTTTTACTTCCTGGAGGTCTTTTCAAGTGTAATGGATAATGGATTTTTGGTTGTACTTCATATGGCAGTGTTCTTTGTGCTAAGAACTTTTTTTTGTCTAAACAGGGTATTGTATTCTTCCTCATGCAACTTCAGTGTATCTGCTTTTATTTCATCCTGATCTTTGTCCAGTACAAAGGACACTGTACTTCCACCGACATTGCTCTATCTGCTAAAATTTGTTCTGTGTTAACGAGGACATTTATTGTTCCACAAGCAACTTTTATGTGTCTGTTTTTACCTCTTGGAAGACTTTTCAAGTGTAATAGATACTGGATTTTTGCGTTCAACTTCCTACCTCCTTGTTGTATATGGTAAGAACTTTTTTGTCTAAGTACAGTATTGTATTCTTCCTCATGCCAATACAGTGTATCTACTTTTATTTCATCGTGGTCTTTGATCCAGTACTGAGGAGACTGTACTTACACCCACATGGCTCTATCTGTTAAGATTTGTTCTGTGTAAACCTGGTCATTTATTCTTCCACAAGCAACTTCAATGTATCTGCTTCCTACTTCTTGGAGGACTTTTCAAATGCAATGGATAATGAATTTTTGCTTTGAACCTCCCTCGGCATTGTTCTGTCTGGTAAGAACTTTTTGTCTAAGCGGTGTATTGAATTCTTCATCATGCAACTTCAGTGTATCTACTTTTATTTCATCATGGTCTTTGATCCTGTTCAAAGGACACTGTACTTACACCAACATTGCTGTATATTTTAAGATTTGGTCTTTGTTAACGTGGTCATTTATTCTTCCACAAGCAACTTCAATGTATCTGATTTTAATTCATGGAGGACTTTTCAAGTGTAATGGATAATGAATTTTTGGGATGAACTTCCTTCGGCATTTTCTGTCTGGTAAGAACTTTTTCACTAAGCTGAGTATTATATTCTTCCTCATGCCACTACAGTGTACCCACTTTTATTTCATCGTGGTCTATGATCCAGTACAAAGGAGGCCATAGTTACACCGCATTGCTCTGTCTTCTAAGATTTGTTCTGTAAACGTGGTAATTTACTCTTTCACAAGCAACTTCAGTGTATCTCCTTTTATTTCTTGGAGGACTTTTCAAGAATAATGGATAATGGCTTTTCGCGTGGAACTTCCTACGACATTATTCCATCTGCTAAGAACTTTTCTCTTAGCGGAGTATTTTATTCTTCCTCATGCAACTTCAGTGTATCTGCTTTTATTTCATCATGGTCTTTTATTTAGTACAAAGGAGACTGTACTTCCACCGACATTGCTCTATGTGCTAAGATTTGTTCTGTGTTAACATGGTCATTTATTGTTCCACAAGCAACTTCAATGTATCTGCTTTTACTTCTTGGATGACATTTCCAGTGTAATTGATAATATATTTTTGCCTTGAAATTCATACGGCATTGTTCTATCTTCTAAGAATTTTTTCGTCCAAGCGGGGTTTTGTATTGTTCCTTATGCAATTTCATTGTATCTGTTTTATTTCATCATGGTCTTTCATCCAGTATAAAGGAGAATGTACATACATGAACATTGCTTTATTTGCTTAGAATTTTTCTTTATTAACGGGGTCATTTATTCTTCCACAAGCAACTTCAAAGTATCAGTGTTTACTTTTGGAGGACTTTTCAATTATAATGGATAATGGATTTTAGCTTTGAACTTCCCTCGGCATTGTTCTCTCTGGTAAGAACTTTTTGTGTAAGCGGGGTATTTTATTCTTCCTCATGCCAGTACAGTGTATCTGCTTTTATTTCATTCTGATCTTTGGTCCAAGACAAAGGAGAGTGTACTTACACCAACATTGCTCTATCTGGTAAGATTTGTTCTGTGTTAACGTGGTTATTTATTCTTCCACAAGCAACTTCAATGTATCTGCTTTTACTTCTTTGAGGATTTCATCTACTGTAATGGATAATGGAATTTGCATTGAACTTCCTATGGCATTGTTCTATCTGCTAAGAAATTTCTTCTCTAAGCGGGGTATTGTATTCTTCCTCAGGACACTTCAATGCATATGCTTTTGTTTCATAGTGGTCTTTGATCCAGTAGAACGGAGAACCGACATTGCTCTATCTCCTAGATTTGTTCTGTGTAAACATGGTCATTTATTCTTCCTGAAGCAACTTCATTTTACATGCTTTTACTTCTTGGAGGACTTTTCAAGTGTAATGGATAATGGATTTTTGCATTTAACTTTCTATGGCGTTCTATCTGCTAAGAACTTTTTTGTCTAAGCAGGGTATTGTACTCTTACTCATGCAACTTCAGTGTATCTGCTTTTATTACATCATGGTCTTCGATCCAGTACAAAGGACACCGTAGTTACACCGATATTGCTCTATCTGCTAAGATTTGTTCTGCAAAGGTGGTCATTTATTCTTCCACTAGCAACTTTAATGTATCTGCTTTACCTCTTGGAGTATTTCATCCAGTGTAATGGATACTGGATTTTTGTGTTAAACGTCATATGGCATTGTTCTATCTGCTAAGAACTTTTTTCTAAGCGAGGTATTGTATTCTTCCTCATCCTACTTCAGTATATCTGCTTTCATTTCATCATAGTCCTTGATCCAGTACAAAAGAGATGTACTTACACCAACATTGCTGTATCTGCCAGGATTTGTTCTATGTTAACGTGGTCATTTATTCTTGCACAAGCAATTTCAATGTATCTGCTTTTACTTCTTGGAGGACTTTTCAAGTGTAATATATAATGGATTTTGGCTTTGAACTTCCTATGGAATTGTTCTATCTGCTGAGAACTTTTTTGTCTAATTGGGGTATTGTATTCTTCCTCATGCAACTTCAGTGTATGTGCTTATATTTCATCGTGGTCTTTGATCCAGTATAAAGGAGACTGTACTTACACTGACAGTTGGGTGGAAGACGGCAGCGGTTCAGTTGGATTATTTCTGAGCTCTCGCCAAGATACCAGTTTGGGCAGTGTAGGGGACAGTGCATACCTCAAATCGAGCCTAAGTAAGCTTTAGCAACACACAGATCTCAGTCACAGAAGAAAAAGGTAGAAATCCGGCACAAAGAAGACAACGGGGACCGGTTCCTGCCGCTCAGAGCGGCCGCGGAGACAAAGCGGCTCTTCTGAATCTGAGCAGCAGCGCTTCTTGGCACTGCAACTCGCCAGTTGCAGACAGAGCCACACAGAACCTACGGGATCCAAGAGCCGACACCCGGCTGTGTATGGACCTGCCAGCTTCACGGAACTGGAGAATCCAGCAATTAGTGAGTACCACCGAGGAGAAGTTTCCACTTCTACTCGCAGATTGGCATTGGGAGGGAGCCCCTCCCCCACAAGCTGAGCTCAGCTCCATCTTGACTACTGGCAACGACCGAGGCCAAAGCAATTGGAACCTGAGAGGTGGTGCTGGCGGCACCATCTTTCTTACTGGCAAAGGATTTCCCTGAGATCCCTTAGCCGGAAATCCGGCCCCAGAGCTGCTGAAGTCCATTACCCATGCCAGCCACAAGCCTGGTAAACAAAACCCGCCCACCAATCTTTCAGCTTCCTTTTCCCAAACAATCGGATCCAAAAAACTTCATAGCCAGATCAAAAGAGAAAAAGACTTTCTGAACTGTTTGAATCCCGAATTTAGTGGAGACACAAGTTTCCTATCCTGCCATCCTGCCCTGATACCCCCCCCCTAAAAAAATATCCTGAAGAAGACCTTTTTTTTCTTTTTTTTAATTCTTTTTTTTGTTCTTTTTCTATGTTTGGGTTTTTTTCTTTTTTTTTTTCTTCCACCCCCATCTTTCAGTTGCATTTATAGGTTTTCTTATTTTATCTTAACCATCCTACCTACATTTTTTTCTTCTCTTTTCTCTCCCACATCCCTCTGTCACTGTGGTCGTTCCTGGAAACATAGTGACATCTCTGGGTACAGTCTGAATTCAAATGATATCTATATTGATACAGTCACCTGCTTTTTAATTTCCTGGTCTCAATCCTAGTATTTATTAAGTAAGAGCTCACAATAGTGAGGAACCTCACCCCACCATTTCCTTTCTTTTTTTTTTATTTTTTTGTTGTTGTTCTTTTTGCGTTTTTGTTTTTCTTTTTTATTGCTCTGTTTTTTGTTTTGTATGTTTTTTTTCGTTGTTCTTGTTTTGTGCTTGTTGCCGTCTTAATTTCCTGTTTTTCCTTCTTTATTTTTAAAATTTTCCATCATTGAAACCTCCTATATCTCCCTCCCTCTTTTCTTGATATATTCTTCTAATTACCCTTCTTACTTTCATAAGTTTTAGCTAGTACTTTCCAAACTTTATACTCAAATACGCTACCTGCTAAACAACTTAGGTCTGATATTCTTACGCTATACCTTTTCTTCATTACTATAATAATCTTTTTTTTCTTTTTTCTTTTTTTGGTATTTAATAAGAGTTGTTCTATTTTTTATTGTAATTAGTAAAAGGATTGCATGATATTTGCCAGATAGATGGTGCATTAATTCACATACATTGATACCCTTTCAACTGTCTTGGTACCCCCCCACAACCCCCACCAGTCTTGGTTTTCCCCCCTTCCCTATCAAATTTCAAATAACCAAATACGAATAAATTCAATATATCAGATAGCAAAGTGAGATACTATAAAAATATGAGATAACCAAGGGACAGCAAAGGAGATTAGAGACAATATAGTACATTAAGGACAACAATCATTCGTCATATGGCTTTTGTTTCAATATCCTGGAGGTCCTTACAATTAGCTTCCTACTATATGGCCTTATGTATCAAGATTTTGCTCTATTGCAGATCTCTGCTAGTAGAGCCCAAGGTTTCTACAGGTTATGATGAATGAGGGAAATCATTGAGCCTAAGTTCCTTTGAGTCTGGCTTACTTCACTTAATATGATTTTTTCTCAGTCTTTCCATTTCCTAACAAATGGGGCGATGCCATTCTTTCTATTTTTTATTTCAGACATTTATTGTTTTTTATTGTAATTAGTAAAAGGGTTACATGATATTTGCCAGATAGAAGGTGCATTAATTCACATACCTTGATACCTTTTCACATGTCTTGGTACCCATTTACCTCCCCCCCACACCCCCCAGCCATCTTGGTTTTCCCCCCTTCCCTATCAAATTTCAAATAACCAAATACGAATAAATTCAATAAATCAGATAACAAAGTGAGATACTGTAACAATATGAGATAACCAAGGGACAGCAAAGGAGATGAAAGACAACATAGTACATTAAGGACAACAATCATTCATTATATGGCTTTTGTTTCAATATCATGGAGGTCCTTTCAATTAGCTTCATATTATATGGCCTTATGTATCAATATTTTGCTCTATTGCAGATCTCTGCTAGTAGAGGTCAAGGTTTCTACTGATTATGACGAATGAGGGAAACCATTGAGCCTAAGTTCATTTGAGTCTGGCTTACTTCACTTAATATGAATTTTTCTAAGTCTTTCCATTTCCTAACAAATGGGGCGATGTCATTCTTTCTGACAGCAGCATAGAATTCCATTGTGTACAAATACCACAACTTGTTGATCGACTCATCAACTGAGGGACATCTAGGTTGGTTCCATATGTTTGCTATGGTGAATAGTGCTGCAATGAACATTGTCGTGCTAGTGGATTTAGTATGCCCTTGTTTCTGGATGGTTGGGTAAATGCCAAGTAGTGGAATTGCTGGGTCATAGGGGATTTCTATGTTTAGCCTTTTCAGGCATGGCCACACTGCTTTCCATAGTGGTTGAACGAGTTTGCACTCCCACCAACAGTGTAGTAGTGATCCCTCCTGGCCACAACCCCGCCAGCATCTGTTATTATTCATTTTCCTGATCCTGGCCATTCTAACTGGAGTGAGGTGGAATCTTAGAGTTGTTTTTATTTGCATTTCTTTTATGACGAGATATGTTGAGCATTTCTTCATGTGTCTAGAGGCCAATATTGTTTCTTCTTCACAGAAGACTCTCGTTAAGTCTTTGGCCCATTTCCTAATGGGATGGTTGTTACTTTGGAGGTTAGTTTTGGAGTGATATTTTAGATATGATGTTTTTGTCCGTAGTTTGGTTGGTGAAGATCTTCTCCCACTCTGTAGGCTTCCTAATTAATTTACTAGCTGTGTCCTTTGCCATACAAAAGCTCTGCAGTTTAATGCAGCCCCACTTATCCAGCCTTTCTCTGATTTGTTGTGATTCTTGGTCCTTATTAAGAAAGTTTCTACCTGTGCCAAGGAGGCCTAGTGTATTTCCTATTCCTTCCTGTAAAGTTTTCAGTGTGTCAGCTTTTACCTCCAGGTCTTCAATCCATTTGGAGTTATTTCTAGAGCAGGGTGACAAAGAAGGGTCCAACTTTAGTTTTCTGCAGGTGCTTAACCAGTTCTGCCAGCACAACTTGTTGAAGAGGCTGTCTTTCTTCCATTCTATTTTTTTGGCTCCCTTGTCAAAGATTAGGTGGCCATAGGTCTGTGTTTTAATATCTGGGTCCTCAGTTCTATTCCATTGGTCCTCAGGCCAGTTCTTGTGCCAGTACCAAGCTGTTTTGAGAATTATAGCTCTGAAAGAGAGTCTAAAGTTTGGTATTGAAATTCCTCCAGCGCTGTTCTTTCTCCTAAGACATGCTTTTGCTATATGGGGTCTTTTATTATTCCGTATGAAATTTTGAATTGCCTCTTCTATTTCTTTAAAGAATGCCATTGGGTTATTGATGGGTATTGCGTTGAATTTGTAGATAGCTCTTGGCAAGATTGTCATTTTCACAATGTTGATTCTTCCAATCCAGGAGCATGGGAGGTTTTTCCATTTCCTTACATCTGCTTTAATTTCCTTTTTTAGGGTTTTAAAGTTTTCATCAAAAAGGTCCTTTACATTCTTAGTTAAGCTAATTCCTAGGTACTTTATTTTCTTTGAGGCTATTGTGAAAGGAGTTTCTTTGCTGATTATTGCCTCGTTATTCTCACTGTTGGCATAAAGGAAGGCAGTTGATTTTGAGGGTTGATTTTATAGCCTGCTACTCTTCCAAAATTTTGAATCAGCTCAAGGAGCTTGGGAGTAGAGTCTATAGGATTCTTTAAATACAGAATCATGTCATCTGCAAAGAGGGATAGTTTTACTTCCTCTTTCCCTACTTGGAGCCCCTTTATGCTTGTTTCTTGCCTTATTGCACTGGCTAGGAATTCCAATACTGTGTTAAAGAGTAATGGAGAGAGTGGGCATCCTTGTCTCATTCCTGATTTTAGAGGGAATGGCTTTAGATTTTCACCATTAAGTGTAATACTAGCAGTTTGTTTCTCACACACAGCAGGACCAGCAGGAGACCCCTCTGTTCCCAGGGGCAGGGCCCAGCTGAGGACTTGTGCTCCAAGTGCGGAGCCACGCCTTTTTGATTCTCAGAAAGGGAGCTTGGCTGCTGATAGGCACTTCAGATCCCTGCTGTGTTTCCACTGCTTTGTCAGAGTCTGTGACTGTGGGGGGGGCCCTCGGTGCTGTCTTGCTCAGAATCCCAGCTGGAGGATGCCCTGCTCAAGTGTTGTCTAAACTGGGTATTGTATTCTTCCTCATGCAACTTCAGTGTATCTGGTTATATTTCATCATAGACTTTGACCCAGTACAAAGGAGATTGTACTTACACCGACATTGCTCTATCTGCTAAGATTTCTTCTGTGTTAACGTGGTCATTTATTCTTCCACAAGCAATTTCTATGTGTCTGGTTTTACTTCTTGGACGACTTTTCAAGTGCAATGGATAATAGATTTCTGTTTTGAACTTCCTATGGCATTTTTCTATCTACTAAGAACTTTTTCTGTCTAAACTGGGGTTATCTTCTTCCTCATGCAACTTCAGTGTATCTGCTTTTATTTCATCCTGGTCTTTGATCAAGTATAAAGGATACTTTACTTCCACCGACATTGCTCTATGCTAAGATTTGTTCTGTGTTAACGTGGACATTTATTCTTCCAAAAGCAACTTCAATGTATCTGTTTTTATATCTTGGAGGATTTCATCCAGTGTAATAGATACTGGAATTTGGCTTTGAACTTCCTTTGGCTTTGTTCTATCTTCTAAGAACTTTTCCGTGTAAGTGGATAATTTTCTTCTTCCTCATCCACTTCTGTGTATCTCCTTTTATTTCATCGTGGTCTTTGATCCAGTATAAAGGAGACTGTGCTTACACTGACATTGCCCTTTTTGCTGAGATTTCTTCTGTGTTAACGTGGTCATTTATTCTACTGCGAGAAACTTCAATGTATCTGCCTTTACTTGTTGGAGGACTTTTCAAGTATAATGGATAATTGATTTTTGCGTTGAACTTCCTATGGCATTTTTCTATCTGCCTAGAATTTTTTGTCTAAACGGGGTATTGTATACTTCCTCATGCAACTTCAGTGTATCTGCATTTATTTCATCGTGGTCTTTGATTCAGTACAAAGGAGACTTTACTTCCACCTTCATTGCTCTCTTTGCCAAGACTTGTTCTGTGTAAACGTGGTCATTTATTTTTCCACAAGCAAATTCTATGCTTTTTGGAGGAATTTCAAGTGCAATTGATAATGGATTTTTGCGTTGAACTTCCTTAGGCATTGTTCTATCTGCTCAGAACTTTTTTGTCTAACCAGGGTATTGTATTCTTCCTCATGCAACTACTTCAGTTTATCTGCTTTTATTTCATAGTGGTATTCAATCCAGTACAAAGGAGACTGTACTTACACCGACATTGCTCTATCTGCTAAGATTTGTTCTGTCTAAACGTGGTCATTTATTCTTCCACAAGCAACTTCAATGTATCTGCTTTTATTCTTGGAGGACTTTTCAAGTGTAATGGATAATGGATATTTGATTTGAACTTCCTATGGCATTGTTCTATCTGCTAACAACTTTTATTCTTCCTCATGCCAGTACACTGTATCTGCTTTTATTTCATCGTGGTCTTTGATCCAGTATAGAGGATACTGTACATCCACCAACATTGCTCTCTCTGCTATGTTCTGTGTAAATGTGGTCATTTATTCTTCCACCAGCAACTTCAATGTATCTGCTTGTACTTCTTGGAGGACTTTCATGTGTAATGCATAATGGATTTTTGTGTTATCTTCCTATGGCATTGTTCTATCTGCTGAGAACTTTTTTGTCTAAATGGTGTATTGTATTCTTCCTCATGCCGCTTCAGTGTATCTGCTTTTATTTCAGAGTGGTGTTTGATCCAGTACAATGGAGAATGTACTTAAACCACATTGCTCTATCTGCTAAATTTTTGTCTAAACGTTATCATTTATTCTTCCACATGTTACTCCAATGTACCTGCTTTTACTTCTTCGAGGTCTTTCTTCCCGTATAATGGATACAGGATTTTGGCGTTGAACTTCCTACGGCATTGTTCTAAGACCTTTTTTATCTAAGCGTGGCATATTATTCTTCCTCATGCAACTTCAGTGTGTCTGCTTTTATTTCATGGTGTTCTTTAATCCAGTTCAACGGGGACTGTACTTCCACCAACATTGATGAATCTGCAAAGATTTTTTCTGTCTAAACGAGGTCATTTATTTTTCCACATGCAACCTCAATGTATCTGCTTTTAATTCATAGAGGTCTTTCATCCAATGTAACGGGATCTTGCTATTGTCGTTGAACTTCCTACAGCATTGTTCTATCAGCTAAGAACTTTTGTGTTTAAGCAGGGTGTTTTATTCTTCCTCATGCAACTTCAGTGTATCTGCTTTTATTTCATCGTGTTCTTTGATCTATTGCAAAGGAGTCTGTACTTCCGCCTACATTGCTCTATTTGCTAAGACTTGATCTGTCTCAATGCAGTCAATTATTTTTCTGCAAGCAACTTCACATTATCTGCTTTTTTATTTTTTATTGTAATTAGTAAAAGGTTTACATGATATTTGCCAGATAGAAGGTGCATTAATTCACATACATTGATACCCTTTCACATGTCTTGGTACACATTTCCCTCCCCCCCCAAACCCCTCACCCGTCTTGGTTTTCCCCCCTTCCCTATCCAATTTCAAATATCCAACTACAAATAAATTCAATATATCAGAAAACAAAGTGAGATACTATACCAATATGAGATAACCAAGGGACAGTAAAGGAAATGAGAGACAACATAGTACATTAAGAACAACAATCATTCATTATATGGCTTTTGTTTCAGTATCCTGGAGGTCCTTTCAATTAGCTTCACATTATATGGCCTTATGTATCAAGATTTTGCTCTATTGCAAATCTCTGCTAGTAGAGCCCAAGGTTTCTACTGATTATGACGAATGAGGGAAACCATTGAGGCTAAGTTCTCTCCTGGACCCATCCCCCCCAGCATCTGTTATTATTCATTTTCCTGATCCTGGCCATTCTAACTGGAGTGAGGTGGAATCTTACAGTTGTTTTTATTTGCATTTCTTTTATGACGAGAGATGTTGAGCATTTCTTCATGTGTCTATAGGCCATTTTTGTTTCTTCTTCAGAGAAGACTCTCTTTAAGTCTTTGGCCCATTTTTTAATGGAATGGTTGTTACTTTGGAGGTTAGTTTTGGAGTGATTCAATTTTTTGAGTTGTTGATATATTTTAGATATGAGGCCTTTGTCCGTTGTTTGGTTGGTGAAGATCTTCTCCCACTCTGTAGGCTTCCTAATTAATTTACTAGCTATGTCCTTTGCCATACAAAATCTCTGCAGTTTAATGCAGTCCCACTTATCCAGCCTTTCTCTGATTTGTTGTGATTCTTGGTCCTTATTAAGAAAGTTTCGACCTGTGCCAAGGAGGCCTAGTGTATCTCCTATTCCTTCCTGTAAAGTTTTCAGTGTGTCAGCTTTTACCTCCAGGTCTTTGATCCATTTGGAGTTATTTCTAGTGCAGGGTGACAAAGAAGAATCCAACTTTAGTTTTTTGCAGGTGCTTAACAAGTTCTGCCAGCACAACTTATTGAAGAGGCTGTCTTTCTTCCATTCTATTTTTTTGGCTCCCTTGTCAAGGATTAGGTGGCCATAGGTCTGTGGTTTAATATCTGGGTCCTCAGTTCTATTCCATTGGTCTTCAGGCCTGTTCCTGTGCCAGTACCAAGCTGTTTTGAGAATTATAGCTCTGTAATAAAGTCTAAAGTTTGGTATTGAAATTCCTCCAGTGCTGTTCTTTCTGCTAAGAAGTGTTTTTTGCTATACGGGGTCTTTTATTATTCCATATGAAATTTTGGATTGCCTCTTCTATTTCTTTAAAGAATGACATTGGGATGTTGATGGGTATTGCGTTGAATTTGTAGATAGCTCTTGGCAAGATTGTCATTTTCACAATGTTGATTCTTCCAATCCAGGAGCATGGGAGGTTTTTCCATTTCCTTACATCTGCTTTAATTTCCTTTTTTAGGGTTTTAAAGTTTTCGTCAAAAAGGTCCTTTACATTCTTAGTTAAGCTAATTCCTAGGTACTTTATTTTCTTGGAGGCTATTGTGAAAGGAGTTTCTTTCCTGATTATTGCCTCGTTCCTCTCACTGTTGGCGTAAAGGAAGGCAGTTGATTTTTGAGGGTTCATTTTACAGCCTGCTACTCTTCCAAAGCTTTGAATCAGCTCAAGGAGCTTGGGAGTAGAGTCTATAGGATTCTTTAAATACAGAATCATGTCATCTGCAAAGAGGGATAATTTTATTTCCTCTTTCCCTACTTGGATCCCCTTTATGCTTGCTTCTTGCCTTTTTGCACTGGCTAGGAATTCTAGTACTATGTTAAAGAGGAGTGGAGAGAGTGGACATCCTTGTCCATTCCTGATTTTAGAGGGAATGGCTTTAGATTTTCACCATTAAGTGTAATACTAGCGGTGGGTTTCTCATACACAGCCTTTATTACATTGAGGAATGTTGCATGGATTCCTAGTTTCTCCAGAGCTTTTAACATAAAGCGGTGTTGGATCATGTCAAATGCCTTTTCTGCGTCTATTGAGACAATTATGTGGTTTTTGTCCTTGCTCCTGTTGATGTGTTGAATTATATTAATTGATTTGCGTATGTTAAACCAGCTTTGCCTCCCTGTGATGAATCCAGTTTGATCATAGTGTATAATTATTTGATGAGTTGTTGTAGACGGTTGGCCAGTATTTTGCTGAGAAGTTTTGCATCGATGTTCATCCAAGAAGTAAGTCTATAGTTCTCTTTGTTTGATGAATCTCTGTGTGGTTTGGGGATGAGGGTTATACTGGCTTCATAGAATGAGTTTGGTAAAGAACCTTCATTTTCAATTTTGTTGAAAAGCTTGAGGAATATTGGTGTGAGCTCTGCTTTGAAGACCTTATGGAATTCAGCTGTGAATCCTTCTGGCCCTGGGCTTTTCTTAGGTGGAAGTTCTCTAATTGCCATTTCTATTTCAGAGCTTGATACAGGCCTGTTCAGTTGGCTTAGTTCTTCTTGGTTCATTGTGGGTATGTTAATATTGGCTAGGAATTCATCCATTTCATCTAGATTCTCAAATTTGTTGGCATAAAGGTTTGAGAAGTATTCCCTCATGAAATTCTGGATCTTGGTAATTTCTGTCATGATATTACCATTTTCATCTGCGATTTTGTTTACTTTGATATGCGCTCTTCTTTTTTTGTGAAGATTTGCTAAGGGCTTGTCAATTTTGTTAATTCTTTCAAAGAACCAACTCCTTGTTTTGTTGATTCTTTCTATAGTTTTTTATTTCAAATCATTTAATTCTGCTTTGATTTTAATAATTTGCTTTCTTCTACTGGGATTAGGGTTGGTTTGTTGCTCTTTTTCCAGGAGCTTAAGGTGACACATTAACTTGTTGGTTTGCAATTTTTCCAACTTGTTGTTGTAGGCACTCAGCGCTATAAATTTTCCTCTGAGAACTGCCTTTGCTGTGTCCCAAAGGAGTTGGTATTTTGTGTGCTCCTTATTGTTAAATTTCATAAACTTTTGGATTTCTGTTCTGATCTCTTCAATGACCCAATGGTGATTCAACAATGTGTTGCTCAGTCTCCATGTGTTACAGGGTTTTCGTTGGTGGAGATGTGTGTTGAGTTCCAATTTGATGCCTTTGTGGTCTGAGAGTGTGCATGGAATAATTTCAGTGTTTCTGAATCTGACCAGGTTTGTTTTATGGCCTAAGATGTGGTCTATTTTGGAAAAAGTTCCATGTGCTGCTGAGAAAAATGTATATTGTGTTGTTGCTGGGTGGCATATTCTGCAGACGTCTGTTAGATCTAGTTGGTCTATATAGTTTTTCAGTTCTAAGTTTTCTCTGTTGAATTTTTTCCTTGTTGCCATAGGTGAGAGTGATGTGGTAAATTCACCGACAATCACTCTATTTCGATCTATGTATGGTTTCAGTGTAAGTGAATTCTGCTTGATAAGTTCAGAGCTTCGGGATTGGGTGTGTAAATATTTAGGATCGTTATGTCTTCCTGGAGGAAAGATCCCTTTAGTAGTATGTAGTAACCTTCTTTGTCTTTTCTTACTAATTTTAGTTTGAAGTCTATTTTATCTGATATGAGAATGGCAACTCCAGCCTGTTTATGGGAGCCGTTAGCTTGATAGAGTTTATTCCCACTTCTCACTTTCAGAAGATGATTGTTTTTTTGGGGGGTAAGATGTGTCTCTTCAAGACAGCAGAACGATGGCTCTTACTTTTTGATCCAACTAGACAGCCTATGCCATTTAATTGGAGAGTTAAGTCCATTGATATTGAGAGTTAGGATTGAAAGATATTCATTAGTTCCTACCTTTTTTAAAAGCTTTTATTAGGGCCTGTGTCTTGACAGTTCTTGTGGTCCTTAGATGGTATGCTGTTTAGGTGACATGTCTTTCCCTATATTGCATTTATTGTGGTTTTCTATGTGTAAAACATCTTTCAGAATTCTCTGTAGTGTTGGTTTTGTTGTGACATATTGTTGCAGCTTTTCCCTGGAATGGAATGTTTTTATTGTTCCCTCAGTTATGAATGAGAGCTTAGCTGTGTACAGTATTCTTGGTTGGTAGTTATTTGACTTAAGGGCATGACATATATGCTTCCAGTCACTTCTTGCTTGCATGGTCTCTGCCTAGAAATCTGGGGTTATTCTGATTGGTTTTCCTTTATAGGTTACTGATCCTTTTTCCCTGGCTGCCTTTAGGATCCTTTCTTTGGTTTCTATTGATCCAGTTCGGATTACGATGTGGCGGTGGAATGTTCTTTTCTGGTCAGGTCTGTTTGAGGTTCTACAAGCTTCTTGTATGTGAATGGTTCTGCCCTTCTGGGTATTTGGGAAATTCTCTGAGATGATTCCCTGAAGTATATTTCCAATGCCATTGACCTCTTTCTCCACCCCCTCCTCAATACCAATTAGCCTTAAATTAGGCTTCCTAATTGTATCTTGGACCTCCTGAAGCGGTCTCTCATATTTCCTAGATTTGGATTGACTCATTTTCTGTTCTTTCTCTATAATAACTAAATTATCTTCAGCCCCAGAAATTCTCTCCTCTGCATTGTCTAACCTGCTGTCAAAGCTATCTACTTAATTTTTCATCTCCCTTGCTACTAATTGCTCATTTTTGATGCCTTGCATCTCTTCTTTTAAATCATGTATGGATTTCTTTAGCTCCTTGATTTCCATTTGAGTGGTTAGCTCAGTAGCTTTATTTTCTTTCAACATTTGCTGGAGTTCGGTCACCTTTTTATTTGTGGATTCTATGAATTCATCCATCTTTCTTTGAAAAACCTTTATTATGGCCTCGTTTATGGCTTCTTCTTTTTCACTTATCACCTTGTTTATGGTTTCCTTTTGTTCAGCTATGGCTTCCTCCCTTATATCTTTCTTTTTATTTTCACATTTTTCATTAATGATATTTATCAATTGCATTTGTACAGCACTTGGAAGACTCTCCTCTAGGTTTGCCAGTGACTGCTCCATTGGCTGTTTACTTTGGGTGGGGGGGGTGGGGGATGTTGTTTCTTGATTTGACACTTTCTTGAGTTTCTTGTTCTGCCCATTTGAAAATGGGAGCAAGATTAATACTAAACACAATTATAGTTTTTCAGATATAACCAACCTAGACCTCTGTAGCTGGCAGACTCTAGATGTTCACAAGTTTTGATTGGTGTTATCACTCTTTCTTTTTCTGCAGTTACCGACTAGACTAATAATTCACTGATAAGCGATTTATACCCAAAACAATAAGCCTCTCAATCCAATCTCTATTGTCTTTAAGTCCCTCTGAGCCTAGAGAACAATTAAACACGTAGATATACAGTGTTGCTCAACAGCCATCAAGTGTAGATCCATGCAGTATAAGGGTTGAAAGATGAGCAGAGGTCCAGAAATAGAAAAATAGAATGAGAGAGGTCAGGGGGTAAGTAGGTAGCGTATTTGAGTACAAAGTTTGGAAAGTATTAGAATAAAACTTATGTGTTGCTGCGCGACTAGCTCTTAGCCCAACCAGTGGCCTCACAGTGGACCATGGGATGGATC
This sequence comes from Megascapheus bottae, assembly GCF_031878675.1. Lineage (NCBI taxonomy): Eukaryota > Metazoa > Chordata > Mammalia > Rodentia > Geomyidae > Megascapheus > Megascapheus bottae. The sequence goes on along the minus strand of NC_143511.1, from coordinate 7,976,857 downwards.
TGCGAGCTTCCGTCTGAGCGCGGTTGGCGGACGTGTTCCTGTGCTGCTTCCAGGGACGGCCCCAAGCCAAGGGTCTGGGGATTGAGAGTTTCAGGGGCTCTCAGCAGGACCAGCAGGAGACCCCTCTATTCCCAGGGGCGGGGCCCAGCTGGGGACCTGGGCTCCAAGGGCGGAGCCGCGCGTTTTTGGTTCTCAGAATGGGAGCTTGGCTGCTGGTCGGCCCTTCAGATCCCTGCTGTGTTTCCACTGCTTTGTCAGAGTCTGTGACTGTGGGGGGAGCCCTCGGTGGTGTCTTGCTCAGGATTCCCAGGTGGAAGATGCCCCGCTCAAGAATTGAGGGGCGGCAGATGCAGGCTCCTATTTACCCGCACACCCTACCCACTGTTGTAAGGCAGGGTCCCAACGCCCTCCACTCTCCAGATCCAGTGGCCTGGGAGAGGAGCCTGGTGGGCGGGTGGGAGCTGGGACAGCTCCGCCTCCCCTGATGGGGTGCTGTGTCTTAGGGTTCGCCCGCTTGTCAGTCTCCAGTCAGAGGGCTGAGGGTTGAGCCCGTTGGGCAGGTGGGAGTTGGGACAGCCCCGCCTCCCTTGGTGGGGTGCTGGGTCTTAGGTAGCTGCCTGTCAATCTCCAATCAATGGCCTGAGGGAGGGGGCTGTTGAGGGAAGGGACAGGATTCTAGATTCCTTGCCCCCTTGCTCCCGCCAGTCTTTCTCGGGCGGGGTGGAGGGGTCTGAGTTAAGTTCTATTGCTTGGCACCCGCTCTGCTTTCCCAATGCGTTTGGGGATGCACTGTATCACTCACGCCTCTGCGTCCGTCTGTGGATGTCAAACGGTGGTGGGGAGTCATTCACTCCCCTTGGGTCTCCGCCGCCGCCTATGTTCTGCGTCTGGGTTCCACTGCTTGCTGTTCTGGTTCTGTGTCTGGGTTCCACTGCTTGCTGT